>NC_057796.1:307610949-307829339 GCF_018294505.1 Triticum aestivum | reverse complement strand
TTACATATCCCTACTCTTATAAAAAACAGAGTTGGTGATGATGGTGTTCCTGCCATCCTGCAATATAGGCCATCCGATTTATATCCGACGGATAGGAAGGAAACTGTGGCAATTTTGCAAAAAGATACCCACACCCTCTCCGCGTTTTCAAATAAGGCATTCCCTCGTTCATCCTTTTCTCCCACAAGATAAACTACTCATACAAATGCATCTTGATGTTCGGTGCAACGCATGGGCATCTTGCTAGTAGGGAGAAGGAGTTTGTGTGACACATACCTAGCTATATTAAGGGATAGGTAGATAGCATTTGTGCGAGGCATACTTAAAGCATCACGAAGATAAACAAAATTGTGTGCATGCAAGTGCCGGAAAAATGAAGCGAGAAACAATGTGTGTGTGCACGCGCGCGCGCGTGTGTGTGAGATAGAGAGGGAGAGAGAGAGTGAAATCTCAAAACAAAAGGTGCTCTGCTGGAATCCCATTGTATGTATTCATATGGTTCCGGAACTCGAGTTAGCCTTAGGCATATGTGTGAGAGACATTATTATACTTTGAGACATTAGTGGCTGTGGGTGGGCAGAATTAAAGGGGTGGGCGTGTTTGACAGAGGGAGCGTGTGTGTTTCTGTGTGGGAGACTTGTAGGACGGGGTAGAAAGACGAATTCTAACCTTGACGGAGGGAGAGAAATACACGAAGTGCACGTGTGTGATTCCGATGCCCACAGGGAAATGAGATATGTATGCGTGTGAGAGAGATTGCACAATTCATTCACGTATCACTATCTAGCGATCGTGGACGTGCATCGCTTGAACATAAATCAATATCTACTTCGTATCGTGGCCAAAGGTACAATATCGATTCAACGCTATAAAGATTGGACACTCACATATCACATTTTTTCTATTTAAATAAACCTTTTCAGTTGTGCATGCCAAAGTTACAGTGATGTTTCTTCAAACAACCAATGTAGCTATCATGTACATGCACCATTGTTACTCTTGCATTCAAAATCATTAGTCTTGGATGATTTAAGGTTCTATTAGGAAGTAATATATGTAATATTCATATATGAATTCAACAGGTACGTAATTTATGAAATGGAGGCTATGTAATCATATGAGGTAACACTTTTAAGTAGCGGACTACAATATCCATTTCTTTTTGTGCGCCTCTACACTAACACGTCAATGCATTATGTTTAAAGTAAATAACCAATTGCACTAAATTATCTATTTACACGAGAAATACATAGGCTGAGCGTTTGATCCCTTTTTTGTGAACGCGCCACTACACCCGTACGATTGGCCGCACCCGTGTGAACGTCCAAGTTATCGGCGCATCATCCCGAGTTATTGTCTTTTTTTCTAGGGTGGACTTCACACCAGTTATTAACTGCTGACGCGTGCCCCGTGTACACAGTCTCGCATGACCTTCCCGCTAGCATGGTCCAAAATTAGTTGAAACTGGATACGAACGATCCCGTGGGCGGCAAAATCTCCCGCCTCCTTCTAAAATGTCTGCCACCTTAGTCTTTAGCATGCGAAATCCCCCTTTTGTCCTTGGTGCAGGGAGACCAACAGTTACAATACCGCCCTCACCTACATAATAGGTCGGGGCTGCTTTGGTAACTTCTGGTTCCCCCCACTACACGGCACCCCCATTTCCTCTCCCCCTCCCGCAAAAACGACTAACTCCACAGCACCAGAGCATCTCACATCACGCCGTCCGTACTTCATCGGCCTTTCTCCCCTCCCCTCTCGAAACCCTAGACTGCCCATCCACCGGCGTACCAGAGCCCATTCACTGCCAGCGGCGTCCACCTCGCTGGATCTGCTTCTGCGGCCGCATCTACCACCTCCCCTAGAAACAAGTAGACTGCTCATCCACCACTGTACCACAGCCCATTCAGTGCCGGCCTTGTCCACGGCGCCGGATCTGCTTCACCGGTACTCTCGTCAACCGCAGTGCATCTGCAGCGGCTCATTCGTACTCCCCACCGGAGACGCTTCGTCCACACCCCCCGGAGCCGGCCCACCGACGCCCCCATCGACAGCCTCTGATACTCTTCGCCAACACCTTCCTCAACCCTACCGGAGCCGCTTCGCCGACACCATCGTCAACCCCACCGGAGTAGCTTCGCCTATACCATTTTCAACCCTACCGGGGCCGCTTTGCCAACTCACAAGTCCACGGCCTCAGATCCGCTTCCTCGCACCCTCATCCAACCTACTGGAGCAGCTTCTGACGCCCCGTCCACGCCATAGATCCGCATCGTCGACACCATCCTTAACCCAACCACCGGAGCAGCTTCACCTACACCCTCGTCCACGGCCACAGATCTGCTTCGCCCACACCGTAGTCCACCCTACTAGAGCCGCTCCACAAACACCCTACTCGACGGTTCTAGATCTCCTTACCGGACCCCGACAGCCAGCGCAACGTCATCACCCTTGACGTTTCTAACCTGATTCCCACCGTCTGGCAAGATGCCAAGCACCCGCCACGGCCTAGGTACTTGTCACCTTTAAACCCGTCCAACATCACCTGCCCGATGTACTTCAAATATACTAACAGGTCGTTGTTACCTGTTATGCAGCTGGCAAAAACTACAAGGACGATGTTTCTTCTGGATCTAATAGCTTGGCCAACCAAGATCCTAGACCGAGGCATTGCTATGATCTTGTAAGCGTGTCTCTCTCTCTCTTGTATTGTTCTGTGCCTGCCAGCGTGCTTTGCTAGGATTTTCGACCAGTAATCCCTTTGTGCAGACAATCATTTCTACTACTGGCTGCTAAATTAGATATGTAGATGCCATACATGATACTACCTCGTACCTCCGTTCCTAAATATAAGTCTTTCTAGAGATTCCACTATAGGCTACATACGGAGCAAAATGAGTGAATCTACACTCGAAAATGCATCTATATACATCTGTATGTGGTCCATACTGGAATCTCTACATAGACATATATTTAGGAACAGAGGCAGTACATTACACAAAATCGTAGGTGGCATGTAGGAATTCCAGTACACTACATTAGGCTCCCTTAGAGTGCCTGCTAGTCCAACACACAGAGTCATGGCTAGTTTATGCTACGCACACAATCATTAATTGGTGGTTTAAATATGCGCAAGGGATATGCAATGTATTATCATGTAGAGATGTCTGAAACTAGCCGTGTCAACTTGCAGATAGGGTTACACAATGAAAAAGTACAAGATGTATGTGGCAATTTCATGGAACATCGCAAAAAAGGAGAGCCAGCGGTGAGCCTATACAATGTGCTATGGTACATCACTCCTCCATTGCAATCATCGTGACATGTTATTTGTATGTCAGTTCTATTGGCCAAGTTTCTTAGGGACAGTTATTACGAGTTATCCTAAGAAAATAAGCACCTGTGAATATAAGCTCCATGTAATAAGCCAACCAGTTCTTTTCATTGCATTTTCAGCTTATCTTTGGTATGATATGTGAAAAGTCTAGATTGCATTATATTTTTTCACTTTGCTGCCCATATGAAAATTAATTTGACTTGCAAACATCACAAATTGAACCTAGTGCAGTAATTAATATGATAGGAAAACAGACCATTACTATTTGCTCAAAATGCAAATACAAAGATACCATCTACTTGGCACAATCTACTTTGGTCAATGTTTTCCATAGAGATCCCATTGCCTAATTTAAACGAAAAATGCATGACCCACATTTAAATGAAGAATAATTATTTATTGAAATTCGGTGGTCCAAGTGGCTAGTTACTATCATATAGCAGCACCACCTGAAAGCATCATATAATAGCAGCAGCAGCTCATAGCAACTCATCATACAGCAGCAGCAGCAGTGTGCAATTCATCATATACCAGCAGCAGCTCATAGCAATTCATCATATAGCAGCAGCAGGAGAAGCTCATAGCAATTCATCATATAGCAGCAGCAGGAGCAGCTCATAGCAATTCATCATATAGCAGCAGCAGGAGCAGCTCATAGCAATTCATCATATAGCATCAGTAGGAGCATCTCATAGCAATTCATCATACAGCAGCAGCAGGAGCAGCTTATAGCAACTCATCATATAGCAGCAGCAGCTCATAGCAATTCATCATATAGTAGCAGCAGCTCATAGCAATTCATCATATAGCAGCAGCAGGAGCAGCTCATAGCAATGCATCATATAGCCGCAGCAGAAGCAGCTCATAGCAATTCATCGTATAGTGGATCAGAATGAAAATTTGGCAAAACATCAGAGGAGATCCTCACCTTGTTGGATGAGCTCATCCTTCAACAGCACCTCAAGGCCACGGCCTGGGAGGTGGAGAGGGGGAATAAGGTGCCTTCTGCCGCAGTGTGGCATCAACCGTAGTTGTGGAGCACCTGCCGGAGTAGTGCGTTGGACGAACCACAGTGGAGCAGCTGCTGGAGACCATGAGAATGAGGGGCGGCGGGAGAGGGAGGATCAGCCAGGGATATTTGCCCCTACCCGCCGGCCATGTAGCCTAGCTGGACAGAGCATCATCGAGGACCAGGCCAGATGGGACTAGTGGCGACGGCTTGCTGGAGGAACCCTAGTGCTGCAGGCAGGGGATCGAGGTAGAGGGAAAGGGGAGAGGAGATGCAAGCGGGTAGGGCAATGAACGCTTGCGTGTTTGTTTTTACTTTAGGGTGAGGTGTGACGCGGGCGTCACCAGTTGCATTTTGAGTGTAATATAGGCAGACAACAGAGTCATTTCACTATTCCCCTTCCCTTCAATTTTTAGTGAGGTTCTACCCGAAACACCCCCCTCCAAAGCGAAATTAGTTAAGCCCAAGCCCATAACTCAAAAATGGCTTCTTTACATCTTTTATGGCTTATTTTGACAATAAGCCCTGAAAAGGCGGAATAGAACTGGCCCTTAACCTGCAATTCAATTGTGCGTGCAATGATGAATCACTCCTGCCTGCTATAGTGTACATTTAGGCATCATCATACATGGCATAACCTAATACATGTGCATTCCATTGTAGAATCTGGAATATGCAATGTTTATGTTAGTTCATACGTTGCACATGATGTTTAAATGCCCCTTAAATCTGGTCAGTCAAGTGATGGTCTTTAAGCCTCCTTCTTTGCTTCTTTTCTTGATATGTAAGATTTGCTCACACATCTGTTTAATTGCTTGTTTGCATCAGCCAGCCATACTAGGACTGTTTGCTTTGATTACTTGCTATTCTTGACCTAACACTCTAACAGAGCTTGTCAACGATTTAAACACTAAGGGCTGCTGTAGTGGGGCCTTTTCTAACTCATAGGTGACATGAAGGTTTGGCTGTACACTAAAGTAGGCTCTCCAAGAGTACCTGGAGATCCAGTTCGAAGGTATGCCTAGTTTTTACATAGTGCAGACATAGTAAATGCTCATTTCATTGTGTGCAAGTGCAAGAGATGTGACATGTTTCATTATGTAGTGTTGTTTTGTTATAATCTCATCCTTTTGTGTTCACAGACTGGAAAGTATGCATATTTATCTTCCAAGGAGATGAGTAACTAGTTTGTGTCACCTTGCAGAGGGGGTGCAATGAAGATAAGATTGAGGATTTCCAAGTACAAGATGTTAGGAAGGAGCCTTGCAGAGAAGTAGGAGCTGCACTGAGCCTCTTCAACCTGTTAAGGTAAGTCACTGTATCCAACTCAACAGTTCAATTCCTTGTTTGTTTCTGGCATAGTTAATTTGCTCTTTTCAATTGCTTTATTTGTCCTTAGTTAATGAGATGCCCAAAGAATGATGCCTGATGTTGGGTACTTGTATAACTATTAGTTGACATAATTAAAGGCCTTACCATTTAATTACTCTGCCGAAGTGTGCCTAAAGCTTTGAAGTCTATTAAGCAACTATTATTGCATGAGGCTCACAATCTAGTTTATACTAGGCTAATGATTGCATAGTTTTGCTTGCTGTAGTATGTTTGTATGAAACCCTCTGCTGTTCATTATGCTCCCTAAGACTTTAATTGAGCTACAGAATGGCCAACTGCTTGCTTACTTCTACACAACGTGCTGTCTAAATTTGTAACTTGTCTGTGTTTTGGATTGGGCCCCAACATCATACTCCTCTGGTGAGCTAAGAGAGATTTCTGTATGCAGGCTGCACAGACTACCTTTTTATAATTTTTAAAATATCACCTGCTTATGCTTCACGATGTGTAACATTATTGTTAGTCCTGTTTTGCCATGTAGAAAATAGTCTGTCTTGCTCGCTTCACTGTTGTAACTATATTTTGCCCTAGTCATGTGTACTTACAGAAACATTTCAGGATGAAGTGACATCAACACAAAGATCTGTGAGCAGTGCGGCATGGCCGTTATCGAATGATTATGGATTGGAATTGGAATGTGCTGATGTTCTCGAGCATCAACTAGAGGTGGCAAGAGAACATGTACATGATTCTGAACGTACAATCAACAAGTTTAGACTAGACATGGAGGTATTAGATGCAGGAGTCAAAAAATGAAACAAGACACTGAGGTAACAACGAAGGAATTGGTGATTTTGCAGACTGAAATTTGTGCTATCTAAATCTGGCCAATCCTATTTTCTGAAGAGATTATAGTTCAAATGGTAAGTTATGTTGATGCGCGTCCATGATGTATGAGCTGTATTTGCCCAGTGTATGTAATTTGCTGTTTGTGTATGCTTTATTATCACTGGTGCCGAACCATAATGCCCAGTGGGTATAATCGGCTATAATTTCTTTATTGTATAGTGTAGGATTATTCTATGTTTCTATGCCTTAGTCTCTTTATTGTATAGTGTATGTTTTTTAGAGGTGATAGTATAGAGTAGGATAATTCTTTGAATATGCTATATCGTTCAAACGAGGCCCAACTCGCCCAAACGTTGTAGTGACCATGGCCCTCCATAGGTCGTATGATCCATGGGCCATCTACGGGACGGACGATCCATGGCCTTCTATGGCCGTCGGATCCGTGGGCCCTCTATGGGCTGTCAGATCCATGGGCCTTCTATGGGCCATCGGATCCATGGGCCTTCTATGGGCCATCGGATCAATGGGCCTTCTATGGGCCGTCGGGTCAATGGGCCTTCTACGTCCCGTAGGATCCATGGGCCTTCTACGGGTCGTCTCATCTATGGGCCTTGTACGGGCCGTATAAGGGGCCGTAAACGGGCTAGAGTGGAAATCGTACGTTTTATGGGCTGACCATAATGGGCCATTAATAGGCCGTATTTGATGATGCTATGAAAATGGCCCAACAGATTAATGGGCCGCAAACAGGCCAATTGTATCCACGGGCTGAATTTGGCCCACAAGCAGAAAAGGCCAGTAACGGGCCAATTAAGTAACCGAATGCTAGAAATGAGCCCAAAAATAAATGGGCCCTCAGAAGGCCGAAAGGTAACACGAGCTGGAAACGACCCAATGGAATAATGGGCCGCTAATGGGTATAAAGCGATACACTATTCATTACGGGCCGGTTTCACCACGGGCCATTAATGGGCCAAGAGTTACAAAGGGACTCATATGGCCCGAAATATGTCATGGGCCATACACGGGCCGGAAGTTAAAACGGGCTGGAATTATATTGGACGGCCCGGATGACGCTACTGGGCCTAATTCGGATAAGCCGTAAACGGGCCCTGGGTTAGCGGGCTGTAAATGGGCTATATGCGAACAGGCCATTAACAGGCTTGCCGTGGGCCTGCCCGCCACCTTTTGACCAAGTCAAACGGGCCGGCCTTTTCACAAGAATGGGCCTCTGTTGGGCCGTGCCACGTCTCGACGTATCATAGGCGCTTTGGGTCCAATGAGTGGATGACATCTGTCCCAACGGTGAGCCGACACGTGTTTCCTCCAGCCAATGATGATTTTACACGTGGAAAATCCCCATTGGTCGGGGCTGTTAACGGGTTATCGGATCCAAAACCGGACCCAATAGCTTAACGGCATTCCGTTACGGTGGATGCCACGTGTCGGTCACCCTTGACGAAAGCACTTCTCTGACGCGCGATTTATCGTCATGGAAGTGGACACTTCCGTGATGATAATTTTGGTAATGTCATGGAACACTTCTACGACAGCACAGGTATGACTGTCTTGATTCTGTCATAAATTTGTCATGGATGTACATGCATGACAGAAAACGTGACCTACTGTGACAAACACGTATCATCACGGAAGTGTATTTTTTTTGTAGTGATAAATTTAACTAACCAAATGTTCATGCATGTCACAAAAAAATACATCATTGAAAACTACGTTCAAATACGAATCGAACGATATAATTTTTGTTAACATGCACTAACATTTTGTCAGTTAAATCTGTGGTCAAGATTTAGCACCAATTACAAAGGGGCCCAATAAATATTGTACTCTCACATTTTGTTTTGAGGATACTCCTACATACTTGTCGGGTGGTAGGTGCGACATATGCAAACGGGTGGCTTATCATGGTGGGAGCCAGTAAGGCGTCGCCGGTGCCTGGAAACGGGATGAGGCGAAGACATGCTCGCCGGGGAATCTTACCCAGGTTCGGGGCTCTCCGTGGAGATAACACCCCTAGTCCTGCTCTGCGGGGTCTCCGCATGATCACTAGATCAGAAAGAGTAGCTACAAATGCTCCTAGAGCTGTCGGGTTCAAGGGAGAAGAAGAGCAAGGCTAGCTCTCACTTCCCTCTCTATATGGTGTGTGTGTAACTCTAAGAAGCCAACCCTTTGCATGGGTGCCCCGGGGGGTTTATATAGGCTTACCCCCCGGGGGTACAATTGTAATCCGGCTGGGCGCGGGTCCTAGTCGTCAGTGTCTGTGCTCGCCGGCTTCTCCGCCGGCCATTGGGGCCCACCGACTGATGGGTCCCGCCGGCTGCCGGCCTCTTGGTCGATAGGCCGACCCCACTGCCTAGGGGTCTTGTCGGCGGCTGCTTACTGTAGCCTCGCCTCTAATGACGAGGGCTTCGTCGAGGTAAGCGTGGCTACAGTGTGCCGCCTCGAGGGCTCTCACTATAGCCTTACCTCGTCTTGTCTCCTTAATGTGGCACATGCTTCGAGGGAGGGGGGTAGCTGGCTTTTGGGGGCCGGCTACGCCCTTGGCCGACTGGGGGAGGCCGGGCCGCCTTCGCGTCTCTCTGTGGCTAAAGGGGCCCACCGCCCGTGGGCCGTACTGGCGTCTGTCGTGGATGACGTTGAGGCCAGCATGGCTACAGTGCCGAGCCGAACGGGAGATGGCCGGCCCGTACGGCGTCCTGTGGCCATGCCTGCCTCGGGCTTCGGGGGTAGTGGGCCGCACTGTGGCCACACCCCGTCTTGTCACCATTATGTGGGTGTAGTTCTGGTGGGTGCGGTCTTGGCCGGCTTTGTGGAGTCGGCGCGCTTCATGGCTGGCTCTTGGAAGTCGGTCCTCTTGGCGCCGGCTTCCTGGAGTCGGCCATCTCGCAACCATCTTGGGGGAGGTTACCAAGGCCGTGTTGCCTTTGGAGAGTCGGTCTCTGGGGTAGTCGGCCCAATGCTTCGAACACTGGAAGGCTCAATCGGCCTGATAATTTTTGAAGAACCATGGGTAGTCGGTTAGGCTACCCGTGGCCATTTACTCCGACAGTAGTCCCCGAAGCTGATTGAGGTTCGAGGTTGGGTGGGAGTCGAGAAGCTCGGTCAGCTTCCTTTCTTGATGAGCTGGCAGCTGAGAGCCGACTTTGGTCGGGTGCGCCGTCTTGGTGAAATTTTTTGGAGTCGGAGGGCGGGGGCCTGCAGGCGCGTGCACCGGGCCGCGGGCCGGCCACTTGCCGCCTGCGAACCACGTGGCCTCTCTTGGCTAAAAAGCCTGCCAGCCCACGCGCGCGACGAGACGTCGCCGCAGGTCGGGGGCCCGCCACGCATACGCCCGGGCCCAGGCGCGGATTCTTTGCGCCCCGAAACCAGCTGCACGCCTTCCTACGGCGGTTTCGGCACGCCTTCAGGGCGTAAAAATCGCGAGGCGTGGGGGGAGTGGGTGCAGTTAATCCCACGTCTCGCCCCACGCCCTGCCTCCCCGGCTTCTTTGCGCGAAGCTATAAGTAGGGGGAGGGGGAGAGCGGCAGGCGCTCGCACGCCCCTCCTCTTTCCACCATCTTCTTCCTTCTGCCCTTTCTTGCAACAGCGCCTCGCCGCCGCACTGCTCCACCGCTCGATCCTCCACCTCTCGATCCTCCGCCACCGCACTCGTTCTCGCCAGCCCACGCCACGATGCAGTATGGCGGGGATTGGGACGGCTCCAACGTCCACGAAGATCACGTCGAGTTCCTCCGCAAGACGCGGCGGCTGCCCGGCGCGGACAAGGTGGAGGTCCGTCTCGCGCCGGCGAAGGAGATTACGCCGGAGCCACAGGAAGGCGAGCGGGTAGTCTTCTGCTCACATTTCTTGCGTGGCATCGGCCTGCCCGTGAGCGCCTTCTTCCGCTCTTTCCTCGAGTTCTACCAACTCCAGCCGCACCACCTCACCCCGAACACGGTGGTGCCGCTGTCCGCCTTCGTCACCTTGTGCGAAGGCTACCTCGGCGTCCTCCCTACCCTCGAGCTCTGGGGGGAGTTCTTCCAGTCCAAGCTGGGCACGCGCATGCAAGGCGTGCCGGCTTAGAGTGGCGCCTTCATCGCGATGCGGAGGGTGGCTGCCGACAACCCCTTCCCCGTCATCACGCTGATCCAGCCGGTGAAGCTATGGCAAAAGTCATACTTCTACGTGAAGAACGTCGCCCCGCAGGGCGACTACGTCAATCTGCCGGCTTACGTAGCCGGCCCACTGGCGGGCAGGCGGCCCCAGTGGTCCTATCGGGCCGTGACACTGACGCCGGCTGGAGCCGCAGTTGTCGCCCGACTGCGGGTGATGATCCAGTCGGAGGGCTTGTCGGGGCCCGACCTGCTGGCCGCCTTCATCACGCGCCGGGTGCTCCCGCTCCAGAGCCGCCCTCATCTAATCTGTCAGATGAGCGGCCAGCTCGATCCGAGCCGGATGTGCACCAAGGACATGCCGCGCGACGAGGTGGCCCATATGGTGAACTACCTTGCGAACTGCAAACTCTCCGCAGAGTGGCAGTTCAGCAAGGAGCCATATTGCCGAGCTCATCCGCCGCCCACGGTATGTCCTCTTCTTCTCTTTTTTCTGTTCTCAGTTTTATTGCCGAGTTCCTTTTGGCCGACTTTGACTAGTCGGCTTGTCTCGACAGAGCCCTCTTCTTCGGCCTGCAGGCGGGTCGGAGCGCCGATTCATCCCCGACCGGACAGGGCACGACCTGGAGGACCCCGACTTGGGGGCGGCCGCTATGGACGACAACACCGAGGCGGGCGGTGGCCAAGCCGGCGGCGAGGCAGGCGGCTCCGGGTTTGGAGTCAGCTTCGACGACTGGCCGGACGATGACGAGGCTGAAGTCGTCCCGCGCTGTCAGCCGGCGTCTAGCCACGGCGCGGGTTCCTCCACCGCGCCGCCTGCTCGGGGCGGCGGGCAAAAGCGTCGCGCCGCGCCGGGCTAGTTCGATAGTCGGCCGAAGAAGCCCCGAGGCGGGGCAGCGGCGACTAGGCGGGAGGAGGCAGCCGCGAAGGCGGCCCGCTTCCGCAAGGCGGTGAAGCAACCGCAGACGGTGTCGGCGTAAGTACATACTCCTTCGTGTACTCTTTTTTCTTTTCTCTGGTGGCTCCTGAATCCTTGTCTTTTTCTCCAAACAACCAGAGCTCCATTGTCACTCGAGCGGGCTGCAGCCGCCTCCGTCGTTGGGTCGCCGGGAGGATCCGGGAGCACTACTTGCCGTGTGGACCCCCGTGCCGACCTTCAGGCGGCGACGGAGCGGAACGCGCAGGAGGTGCGAGAGGAGCGGGAGGCGCGGGAGGCAGAGGCGTTGAGGGCGGCCGCCGCCAAGGCGGCGCGGGAGGAGGAGGCGGCGAAGGCGCGCGCTAACGCCGCAGCCAAGGCCCAAGCAGAGGCTGCGGCTGCGGCGATGGCGGAGGGGGCCTTGCTGTTCACCCCACTGCGCGTCGCGGCGCCTGGGGCCCCGGACCCCACGCCAGAAGAAGCCGACGGTGACCAGCCGGGGCTGGAGAGGGATGACGACGTTGTCATCCTGGAGAGGGCGGCGGTACCGACCCCGCCGACTGGTGCGGCTCAAGGCGGTCGGCCTGATCTGCTGCCTGCGCAGTCGGTGGGGGGCGAGCCGGCCGCGAGGACTGAGCTGGCGGTCCGGACGCCGTCGTGCCGGCGCGCGGGGAAGGCCGCGTCAGAGCCACAGAAGGCTGCGTCGGAGCCGCAGCCGGCCGCGGGCTCCAGCTCGTCGGCCCAGGATGTGGAGGCGGCCAGAGCCAACACGGAGTGGACGCCGGGCGGAGGGACGGCTGTGATGAATGTGGCCGCGCAGGACGTCCGGACTCGGCTCCAGACCCAGGCTACGGCGCTGAGGCGATACAACGACAAGTTCCTTGCGACGCGGGCGGCCATCCGGGTTAGTCTTCTTATCTTGCTTCTTTTTTATCTTGGTTTCTTCCATGGGGGCGCGTCAGCGCACCCACTGGGTGTTGCGGGTGATGATCCAGTCGGAGGGCTTGTCGGGGCCCGACCTGCTGGCCGCCTTCGTCACGCGCCGGGTGCTCCCGCTCAAGAGCCGCCCTCATCTGATCTGTCAGATGAGCGGCCAGCTCGATCCGAGCCGGATGTGCACCAAGGACATGCCGCGCGACGAGGTGGCCCATATGGTGAACTACCTTGCGAACTGCAAACTCTCCGCAGAGTGGCAGTTCGGCAAGGAGCCATATTGCCGAGCTCATCCGCCGCCCACGGTATGTCCTCTTCTTCTCTTTTTTTTGTTCTCAGTTTTATTGCCGAGTTCCTTTTGGCCGACTCTGACTAGTCGGCTTGTCTCGACAGAGCCCTCTTCTTCGGCCTGCAGGCGGGTCAGAGCGCCGATTCATCCCCGACCGGACAGAGCACGACCTGGAGGACCCCGACTTGGGGGCGGCCGCTATGGACGACAACACCGAGGCGGGCGGTGGCCAAGCCGGCGGCGAGGCAGGCGGCTCCAGGTTTGGAGTCAGCTTCGACGACTGGCCGAACGATGACGAGGCTGAAGTCGTCCCGCCGCCAGCCGGCGTCTAGCCACGGCGCGGGTTCCTCCACCGCGCCGCCTGCTCGGGGCGGCGGGCAAAAGCGTCGCGCCGCGCCGGGCTTGTTCGGCAGTCGGCCGAAGAAGCCCCGAGGCGGGGCAGCGGCGACTAGGCGGGAGGAGGCGGCCGCGAAGGTGGCCCGCTTCCGCAAGGCGGTGAAGCAACCGCAGACAGTGTCGGCGTAAGTACATACTCCTTCGTGTACTCTTTTTTCTTTTCTCTGGTGGCTCCTGAATCCTTGTCTTTTTCTCCAAACAACCAGAGCTCCATTGTCGCTCGAGCGGGCTGCAGCCGCCTCTGTCGTTGGCTCGCCGGGAGGATCCGGGAGCACTACTTGCCGCGTTGACCCCCCGTGCCGACCTTCAGGCGGCGTCGGAGCGGAACGCGCGGGAGGTGCGAGAGGAGCGGGAGGCGGAGGCGTTGAGGGCGGCCGCCGCCAAGGCGGCGCGGGAGGAGGAGGCGGCGAAGGCGCGCGCTGACGCCGCAGCCAAGGCCCAAGCAGAGGCTGCGGCTGTGGCGATGGCGCAGGGGGCCTTGCTGGTCAGCCCACTGCGCGTCGCGGCGCCTGGGGCCCCGGACCCCCCGCCAGAAGAAGCCGGTGGTGACCAGCCGGGGCTGGAGAGGGATGACGACGTCGTCATCCTGGAGAGGGCGGCGGTACCAACCCCGCCGACTGGTGCGGCTCAAGGCGGTCGGCCTGATCTGCCGCCTGCGTAGTCGGTGGGGGGTGAGCCGGCCGCGAGGACTGAGCTGGCGGTCCGGACGCCGTCGTGCCGGCGCGCGGGGAAGGCCCCGTCAGAGCCGCAGCCGGCCGCAGGCTCCAGCTCGTCGGCCCAGGATGTGGAGGCGGCCAGTGCCACCTCAGGGTGGACGCCGGGCGGAGGGACAGCCGTGATGAATGTGGCCGCACAGGACGTCCGGACTCGGCTCCAGGCCCAGGCTACGGCGCTGAGGCGCTACAACGACGAGTTCCTTGCGACGCGGGCGGCCATCCGGGTTAGTCTTCTTATCTTGCTTCTTTTTGATCTTGGTTTCTTCCGTGGGGGCGCGTCAGCGCACCCACTAGGTGTAGTCCCCGAGTTTCGAGTCGGCTGCTGAGCAGGCGGCTTGGAACTTTTTAGTGGATCTAGTTTTGCTATTCTTGCTCTTACTTCGCTCTTCTGCCTGTCTTGCAGGACTACCACAATCTTCACGCGGCTGCCTTCAACTCCCAGGCTCGGGAGCTGACCCAGAAGACTGCCGACCTAACTGAGAGCCGGGGTAAGTGCTTCGTCCTTTATGTCACGTGGGGGCGCGTCAACGCACCCACTGGGTGTAGTCCCCGAGATTCGGGCCGACTGCTGAGCAGTCGGGTCGGATCTTCCTTGACGACTTCCTCTTATTGTTTCTTCTTTTTCTGCCGTCCCTGCAGCGGCCAACGCCAGTCTGAGGGCACAGCTGGGAGGGTCTCAGGCTGCCCTTCGTGCCAAGGAGGCCGAGTTTGCCGCCTTGGTACAGGAATGTGACCGCCTGGCCAAGAGGTTGGCCGACCAGGAGGAGGGCCACAAGGCGGCTCTGAAGGCGGTGCAGGAACGCGAAGCCGCCCTCCAGGCCGAGTACGAGACAGAGGCGGCTGGCTGGGCCGAAGCAAAGGAGACTCTGATCAATGGCTATGGCCAGATCGAAGATTTGGTTGACGGTAAGCCGCCTACTTCTTCGTCCTTTCTTGCCGTCTACCTCTTTTGGCTCGTTTTCTGATTTGGTGTTTTCTCTTCTTTCTCTTTCTTTCTTGCGTAGAGTACTTCCCTGGCTACTCTACCGCCGCCAACCAGATAATCGAGGCCCGCCGCCAAGCACGAAGGCAGGCTGGCGCCGAGATTGCACCAAACGCTGGCCGTTCGCTGGAGGAGCAGCTCTTCGCGATCCAGACCCGTCTCCAGCCGGCTCACCGACTGCTCTGCCGGCTTCAGCGTGCCGGGGCGCAAGTGTTGGCCGCCCTCTGGCCCGGCGAAGTGGTTCCCCGCACCCCCAGTCGTACTGCCGACTGGCTGGAGGTGGCAGTCGGCCGCTTTGAAGCCTGGAAGGCTTCGTCGGCTCGGTCCGGTGCCAGGCGGGCGCTGGAGTTCGTCAAGGCCTCGTATCCCGGCCTGAGTCTGGATCAGCTAGCTACCTGGCGGCAGCAGGCCGACACGGAGCTGGAGCCGGCGCGGCCGGCTATCATCCGGCGGGCTTCGGCGATCGCCGACTACACCGACACCAGCGCCTTCGCCCCTGAGGTAGATGACAACGGTGTTGCCCAGCCGGAGGAGTGGTTCGGGCTGAACCCGGCAGACGGTGAAGACTCGGTGGAGGAGATCGACTCCAGCGACGAGGGCGAGGAGGAGGAGGAGGATGGTGAAGACGCCGGGCCGGATGGTGGAGCGGCCGGCCAGCCTCAGCCTGACCGCGCCTCCAGCACCACGTCACGCGCGGGTGCGTCGCCTGCCACCGGTGGTGACCAAGCCGAGACCCGCCCGACCACTCCTTCAGCCGGCAACGCCATCTCCACCGACCAACCCGGCTCACGCACCGCGCCTTTAGTCTAGTCTGCTATCTTTTGTTTTCCTGTCTTGTCACGTTTGGAACAATATTCTATTAAGTTTACACAATTCCACCCACTCGGGGTGTATTCGAACTATGTCGATTGCCGGCCTGTTGGGGGCTTTATATGTATATGTGACTATGCATGTGTTTGGCTTTTCCTTGTTCTTTTCTTTTCATCCTTCTGCTGTTTCCTTTGCCGCCCTCCCTTGGTTGCCGCCTCCCCACACAGACAGTTGCTCTGCAATCTGTAGCTGGAGAAGTGCTTGGCCAATTGGGAGGGCAAGTACTCTAGCTTTGTTGGATTAGAGCTAAGTGTTTAGGAAGCCGGCCAGCCGGCTGTTCTGACAGCCGACAGGCGTGGTTGGAGGCCGTCTTTTCGCTATATAAGTTCATTAGTCCTTAGCCGTTTTTCGTGTGGGCATCCTTTCTGCCTTGGCTCTTGCTAGTCGGACAGTCGGTTCTTCGAGCTGCGACTTTCAACAAGAGAGGACTCGGGAGCCGGCACACTACTTGTCTGACTTCAGGTAGAACTTTTAATATAGCTCAAGGCGGCCAGTCCCCGGGCCGACTAGTCGAACCCGGTGCCAGACAAGAAATCAAATGTAATAATACATTCGTGGATATGACACTCGTCACTCATGGATAAATAAAGGCAGTCCCCGAGTGCTCCTCGGGGAGCCTGTTGTTTCATACTTAATACAAAAGGGTAGCATGATACATACTGCTTTCAACTGTAAAATCTTCTCAGGAAGTTCGCGTTCCATGGTCGCTCCGACTCCTTGCCGGAGTCGTCCCTCTTGCGTGCTCTTGGTTTTTGCGCGTCAATCAGGTAATAGGAGTCGTTGCCTAGTGCCTTGCTGATGACGAAGGGGCCTTCCCAAGGGGCCGAGAGCTTGTGCTGGCCGGCTGTTCGCTGGATCAGCCGAAGCACAAGATCGCCCTCCTGGAAAGATCTTGGCTTGACCTTGTGGTTGTGGTAGCGGCGCAACCCCTGCTGGTAGATGGCGGACCGACTGAGTGCTAACAGCCGGCCTTCTTCCAGTAGGTCGACACCGTCTTCTCTTGCTTCCTTGGCCTCCGCCTCCATGTACATGGTGACCCGAGGCGAGTCAAACTCAATGTCGGTTGGGATGACAGCCTCGGCACCATATACAAGGAAGAATGGAGTGAAGCCGGTTGATTTGTTAGGGGTAGTACGCAGACTCCAGAGGGCAGCCGGCAGCTCATCGAGCCAGCAGCCGGCCGATCGCTCCAGTGGCACAACCAGTCGGGGCTTGATGTCGGAGAGGATATGTCCATTTGCTCGCTCGACCTGGCCTTTTGACTGCGGGTGGGCAACGGACGCTAAGTCCAGTCGGATACCCTGCGTCGCACAGAAACGTGCCAGTGCTCCTTTGGCAAAGTTCGTGCCGTTGTCGGTGATGATGCTGTGCGGCACGCCGTACCGAGTAGTGATGTCGGTGATGAATGTTACGGCAGTCGGCCCGTTCAGCTTCTTGATTGGCTTTGCTTCGATCCACTTTGTGAATTTGTCCACGGCGACAAGCAGATGTGTCAAGCCGCCACGGGCTGTCTTGAAAGGGCCCACCATGTCCAGTCCCCAGACGGCAAAGGGCCAGGTGAGGGGAATGGTCTTGAGTGCAGACGCCGGCAGGTGTTGCTTGGAACTGAAGACTTGGCATCCTCTGCAACTCTTGACTATCTCTTTGGCATCTTCCAAAGCAGTCGGCCAAAAGAAACCATGGCGGAAAGCTTTGGCCACAAGTGATCTCGAGGCTGCGTGGTGGCCGCATTCGCCTTGATGGATATCCTTGAGGATTGCCACTCCTTTTTCGGGCTCGACACAGCGCTGGAAGACTCCAGTGACGCTGCGCTTGACAAGCTCTCTGTTGATTATTGCATATGCTCCGGCTCGTCGTTGCACTAGTCTTGCTGAGATCTCATCAGCCGGCAGCTTTCTGCTGACTAGGAATCTGAGGATGGGCTGGGCCCAAGATGGAGCTGTGACTTCTTCTTCTGTTAATGCGGCCACCATGACTCGGGTGGGTGGGTCGGGTGGCGTGGAGTTGGAGTCGGCCACCGCTTCTTGCGTTGCTGCAGTCCCTGGGCCGGGTTCTGAAGTCCCCGGGCCGGGTGCGACTACGGTAGTTCCCGGGCCAGTCGTCGAAGTCCCCGTGCCGCCTGCGGGATTCCTCCAATCGGATCTGGCTGACGGCTTGATGGACGGCTTGAGGAGGTGCTGGAGGGAGACGCCGGTTGGTATAGCCTGTCGGGTGGAGGCGATCCGTGCCAGGGCATCTGCTTGGTCGTTGTCGGCCCATGGCACGTGAAGGAACTCGCACCCTTCAAAGTACCCACTGATCTGCTGGACGAGGAATCGATAGCTCGCCATGTTTGCGTCCTTGGCGTCCCAGTCGCCAGACGACTGCTGGACCACCAAGTCTGAGTCGCCATAACACAGGATCCGGCATATGCCGAGCTCTTTGGCTAGCCGGAGCCCATGTATGAGCGCCTCGTACTCGGCCACGTTGTTGGAGGCGGCGAAGTGGATTTGCAGCGTGTATCTGAGTTTGTCGCCTTTGGGAGAGGTGAGGACGATGCCGGCCCCCAAGCCGGTGCGCATCTTGGACCCGTCGAAGTGCATCCGCCAATGGGTAGAGTCGGGAGCCGGCGGTAGGTACTGGGTCTCGGCCCAGTCGACGAGGAAGTCGGCCAATGCTTGGGACTTGATGGCGGTGCGGGGCTGGTAGAAGATTGTGTATGGTGCCAATGCAATGGCCCATTTAGCCACCCGGCCGGATGCATCCCGGCTGCCTATGATCTCGGCAAGCGGGGCGGTGCACACGACCGTGATGGGATGCTCTTGGAATTAGGGCCTCAGCTTCTTGGCGGCGAAGTACACCCCATAGCACATCTTCTGGTAGTGCGGGTAGTTTTGCTTTGAACTGGATAGTACTTCGCTTAGATAATACACCGGCCTCTGGACTAGCTGGGCTCGTCCTTCTTCCGGGCGCTGGACCACGACAACTGTACTGACCACTCGGCTAGTCGCGGCAATGTAGAGGAGCATGGGCTCCTTCTCAGTCGATGCCGCCAGGACAGGTGGGGTGGTCAGCATCTTCTTCAGCTCATGGAATGCTTGGTCGGCTTGGTCATTCCACTCGAAGTGAGTGGACTTCTTCATGAGTCGGTACAGGGGGAGAGCCTTTTCTCCTAGCCGGCTGATAAAGCGGTTTAGGGAAGCCAAGCACCCAGTGAACTTGTGCACATCTCGCAATTTGGTGGGAATCTCCATCCTCTCGATGGCCTTGATCTTCACAGGGTTGCACTCGATGCCGCGTTTGGAGACAAGAAAGCCTAGCAGCTGGCCAGCTGGTACTCCGAACACGCACTTCTCGGGGTTGAGCTTGATTTGGAATCGGCGCAAGTTGGCGAATGTTTCTTTGAGGTCTTCCAGCAGGGTGCCGCGCTTCTCTGTCTTCACCACAATGTCGTCTACGTAGACGTGGGCATTTCTGCCGAGTTGCTTGAGGAGGCATTTCTGCATGCAACACTGAAAAGTGGCACCGGCATTCCTTAAGCCGAATGTCATAGTCAGGTAACAGAAAGCTCCAAATGGTGTGATGAAGGCAGTCTTCAGGCGGTCTGCTGGGTCCAACTTGATCTGATGGTACCCTGAGTAGGCATCCAAAAAACTCAACAGCTCGCATCCGGCTGTGGAGTCTATCACTTGGTCAATCCGTGGCAAAGCAAACGGATCCTTGGGGCAGGCCTTGTTGAGGCTGGTGTAGTCTGTACACATGCGCCACTTGTTGTTCTTCTTCAATACCAAGACTGGGTTGGCAAGCCACTCTGGAAAAAATACTTCCATGATAAAGCCAGCGGCGAGGAGCCGGGCAATCTCTTCTCCTACGATTCTTCGCTTCTCTTCAGACAGTCGGCGAAGGGGCTGCTTGACCGGCTTCGCGTCGGCCCGGACGTGCAATTTGTGCTCGGCGAAATCCTTCGGGACACCCGGCATGTCTTTTGGGGACCATGCAAAAATGTCTCGATTCTCACGGAGGAAGTCGACGAGCTCGCCTTCCTATTTACTGTCCAGGTTTGCCCCAATGACAGCAAACCTTTCCGGATTCTCCGGGTCCAGAGGTATCTTCTTCGTCTCTTTGGCCGGCTGGAAGGAGCCCTGTGTATCACAATCTTTGGGGTTGGGGGACAGGGCCGGCTGCTTGCCGGCCATGGTCACAACCCGCTCCAGCATCTTCTTCTCTTCTGCTACTACGAGGGACTCGGCCAGCCGGCTACTGGCCATGGCGCACTCGATGGACTTCTTGTAGTCGCCGGCTACCGTGATGATTCCCTTCGAGCTCGGCATCTTCATCTTCAGGTAGGCGTAGTGGGGCACAGCCATGAACTTGGCCAGAGCAGGTCGGCCAAGCAAAGCATGGTAGGGGCTCTCCAGATCCACTACCTCAAACCAGATCGCTTCTCGACGAAAATGATCCTTGTCTCCGAAGAAAAACATTCATCTTGATCTTGCCGATCGGGGAACAAGACAAGCCGGGGACGATGCCATGGAACACGGTCCGGCTTGGCATAAGCTGCTTTGTCTTGATGTTCAGCTTCTCCATGGTATCGCGGTACAGTATATTGATACTGCTTCCGCCATCTATCAGGACGCGGGAGAATCGGGCAGCTCGCCTCTCCGTCGCGAGGGTGACATCCAAGACCAGCGCATAGGAGCCAGGGGAGGGCATCACCTCTGGGTGGTCAGCCTGGCTCCAGTTGATGGGCTTCTCGGACCAGTGCATGAACTCGGGGGCACTAGAGGCTACTGCGTTGACCTCTTGATGCTGACGGCGCCGACTACGCTTGTCTTCGGCTTGGTTGGTGAAGACGACGTAGGCGGCGTGCTCTTCAGGGAACTCATCTTGAATGGCTCCGACTGCCGGCCGAGCCGCCGGCTGCTGAGGGGCTGGAGGCGGCGGGCCGGGAGGCGGAGGCGGCACCAGCCCTTCGCCCTTGGAGATTCGCGTGAGCCAGTGGCATTTTCGGGTCGTGTGGTTGGACGGCTTCGCGCCGCTGTGGAACTTGCAGGGGGCGTCGAGAGTCTGCTCGTAAGAGAAAGCCGGCTGCCAAGCCGGCCTGCCACCCTTCTTCTTGGGAGTGGGCCTCTCTTCGGGCTGCTCATCTTCAACTGTGGCCACCTGCCGACTGGTGGAAGGCGGCATGGGGGCCTTGCGCTTGTGATCGTTCTGGTATGGGCGCCGATTGGAGTCGCCAGCCGGCGTCTTTAGAGCCGGAGCGAGCACCTTCCCAGAGGCGTCCACTCGGAGCTCGGTCTTCATCGAGGAGTCGCCCGTGGCGTACTTGTCCGCGATGATCAGCAGTTCGTCGAGGGTAGCCGGCTCGTCACAGAGGAGTTGGTGGTTGAGGAGGGTGCCCTCTCGGCACCCGGCGGTGAAGTACTCGATGGCCTAAACCTCGTGTACCCCCTCGCAGGAGTTGCGGAGCTCGGCCCACCGCGTGAGGTAGTCGCGGGTCGACTCGCTGGGCCCTTGGACGCACAGGGAGAGCTGGCGAGGCTTGGGAGGCCGCTTGTACGTGCTGGTGAAGTTGCGGACGAAGACTTCCGTGAAGTCCAGCCAGCTGTTGATGCTGTAGGGCTTGAGGCTGTTGAGCCAGGTGCGCGCCGTGCCTTGCAGCATGAGGGGGACGTACTTCACGGCCACGCGCCAATTACCGTTGGCTATGCTGACAGCAGTGGAGTAGTCGATGAGCCAATCTTCCGGCTTCACAGAGCCGTTGTACTTGGGCGTGTCTCTGGGGAGCGAGAACCCTTTGGGGAAGGGCTCGTCACGGATGCGGGGGCCAAAGCATGGCGGGCCGACATCGTCTTCTTCTTCTAGCGCCATGGATCGAGCAAGGCGGTCGATCCGGTGGGGGGCGTCGTTCTCGCCGACTCCTTCTCGGCGCCCTAGTCGGTCACCAAGAGTCGGGTGCGTGACAGGCGGCGGGGTGAGACGTCTCTCCCTTCGAGGCGGGGGAGGAGGCAGATTTCCTTGGCGCTCCACCGCTCAAGGGCGGCCTTCCGCGTCGCGCTCGATGGTGACATGAGTCCGGCTGCGGCTAGCAGCCGGCTCCTTGTCTTTCCTCTAGCGGGTGCCACTCGCAGTCGGCGAGCGGGACGTCGCGGCGTGCTCCCGGCGCGGGGGATGACTATCAGCGCGGGCGCCGACTTCATGCCGTTCTGCAGCCGCGTCAATCAGTTGCTGGATCCGCCTTGTCATGTAGGGGAGCTCATCGGCTCCCGGCCCATTTAGCTCTTCAGCGGCCGCTTGGGCGGCTCGCAGATTCTCGAGCGGGGTGGCGTAGACGGGGCGATCTGCCCCCAGCATGCTGGCGATAGCCGCCCACGCTTCTGGATGAAGCCGGCTCGGCTCGGCCCGGTAGGCGGCGGCGCGGTCGACTTCGCGCTGGTGGGCCTCGTTGAGGCGTCTCATGGAGGCTATCTTCTGGCCTTCCGCGACGAGGGCGAGGCGGCGTGCCTCCAGGGTCTCGGCGTCGGCGTCGGCCGGGATGGGGACGGATAGGTCGTGCATCGCCGCTTGTAGGGCGTCGTGGGCGTTCTCGCCCGAGTTGGCGACGTGGCTGATGACGAACACTTCGGTGACAGTGCTGCTGCCACTGTCAGCTCGAGGGAGAGGATCGTCGAAGACCACCACGTCGGAGGGGTAGGCGTCGAGCGATGCCGTGTCGGAATCGACAAGCATCGGCTCGGTAGAGCCGACCGACTCCAAGTCTGCGGCAGGCTCGCTGGAGACATGAAGTTGGTCGAGGAGGCTGACGAGGCGGTCTCAAGGTAGTCTGTGCCCGCGTCGGACGCAGGCTCGTCGGAGATGCGAGTCTCGCCGAGAAGATCGGCGAGGCAGCTTGCCGCGCAGGCGTCGTCGATGCCTTGCAGCGCGTCGAGGCAAATGCCATCGTGCGCAGCAGGCTGGCTGCCCTCGCGGGGGAGGAAGAGGGTTCCCGTCCAGAACAGGTCTCCGGACGACGGTGCACCTGGCCCCACGGTGGGCGCCAAATGTCGGGTGGTAGGTGCGACATATGCCAACGGGTGGCTTATCATGGTGGGAGCCAGTAAGACGTCGCCGGTGCCTGGAAACGGGATGAGGCGAAGACATGCTCGCCGGCGAATCTTACCCAGGTTCGGGGCTCTCCGTGGAGATAACACCCCTAGTCCTGCTCTGCGGGGTCTCCGCATGATCACTAGATCAGAAAGAGTAGCTACAAATGCTCCTAGAGCTGTCGGGTTCAAGGGAGAAGAAGAGCAAGGCTAGCTCTCACTTCCCTCTCTATATGGTGTGTGTGTAACTCTAAGAAGCCAACCCTTTGCATGGGTGCCCCGGGGGGTTTATATAGGCTTACCCCCGGGGGTACAATTGTAATCCGGCTGGGCGTGGGTCCCAGTCGTCAGTGTCTGTGCTCGCCAGCTTCTCCGCCGGCCGTTGGGGCCCGCCGACTGGTGGGTCCCGCCGGCTGCCGGCCTCTTGGTCGATAGGCCGGCCCCACTGCCTAGGGGTCTTGTCGGCGGCTTCTTACTGTAGCCTCGCCTCTGATGACGAGGGCTTCGTCGAGGTAAGCGTGGCTACAGTGTGCCGCCTCGAGGGCTCTCACTGTAGCCTTACCTCGTCTTGTCTCCTTAATGTGGCACATGCTTCGAGGGAGGGGGTAGCCGGCTTCTGGGGGCCGGCTACGCCCTTGGCCGACTGGGGGAGGCCGGGCCGCCTTCGCGTCTCTCTCTGGCTAAAGGGGCCCACCGCCCATGGGCCGTACTGGCGTCTGTCGTGGATGACGTTGAGGCCAGCATGGCTACAGTGCCGAGCCGAACGGGAGATGGCCGGCCCGTACGGCGTCCTGTGGCCATGCCTGCCTCGGGCTTCGGGGGTAGTGGGCCGCACTGTGGCCACAACCCGTCTTGTCACCATTATGTGGGTGTAGTTCTGGTGGGTGCGGTCTTGGCCGGCTTTGTGGAGTCGGCGCGCTTCATGGCTGGCTCTTGGAAGCCGGTCCTCTTGGCGCCGACTTCCTGGAGTCGGCCATCTCGCAACCATCTTGGGGGAGGTTACCAAGGCCGTGTTGCCTTTGGAGAGTCGGCCCCTGGGGTAGTCGACCAGGGGAAGTCGGCCCAGTGCTTCGAACGCTTGAAGGCTCAATCGGCCTAATAATTTTTGAAGAACCATGGGTAGTCGGTTAGGCTACCCGTGGCCATTTACTCCGACAATACTCCCTCCGTTCCTAAATATAAGTCTTTTTAGAGATTCCAACGAGTGACTACATACAGAGCAAAATGAGTGAATCTATACTCTAAACTATGTCTACATACATCCGTATGCTGTAGTCCATTTGAAATCTCTAAAAAGACTTATATTTAGGAATGGTGGGAGTAGAAAACATAAATAATAATGCATGTTGGGGCAGCCCATGTTTCCGATAATTTTAGCCGTGGGCTTGTTCACAAATTTTACGAGGCGATGGTTGTTCATTTCATGGAGGGTCTTGTACCAGACTTGAACGATACAAAGTGCGACCCGGCACACCGTAACACCACTTGGAATAAGCGGGTAGCTATCTCAAAAAACAATCAACAACTAAAAAAACAGCAACCTGGCACGTACACAATTTTAAACGATTGTTTTGATGGAGTGAAAAAGGAAAACTACCCCACTACGTATATATATATAGGCCGGAGCCTCCGCGCTTGCTTGCTAGGGTTGCTCTAGTCACACACTCTCATCCTCTCCAGATCTAAACAAGATAGTGGTGGTAACACTTTCTTTCTCCCTTAAAAAACACTGTCTTTCTATCCTCACCGCTGGTTTCAGATCCGGACATATCCCCCTCCGCCGGTGAAGGGGAGGAGGGGCAGTATTTAGGCCGTCGTCGACCGCGAGGGACGAGACCCACTGCCGGCCGCACCGTTATCTCTGGCCAAGCGCCGGCGCGGGAGGTCCTCCGATCCCTTCGTCGTTGCCCTACTGTGGGTGGATCCGGCCTACCGCCGCTCACCTATCCACATCTCGACGACCTTCAGGTATATCTTCCTTCGAAACCGCCCAAGCTCTACTTCCCCAGCTCGCTACGTCGCTGCATGTGCATCATTTTCTACCTCTCAGCCCTCTCGATCGGATGGTCCAACGTCACCTATTTTTTTCTTGTATTGTTAGAGGTAAAGCTACTTCATGGAGTCAAATCTTGTACTTGGTTTAAACAAGAAATAAAGTGGGGGTGGGGGAATTTAGTATGTACATCAGACTTGGTACTAACAGGAAGGAAAGGGGGTGAAAGTAGTACAGACTGGTCATCCAACCGGTCTCTTGGTCGAAAAGGGAAATATAGGGGAAACACTGTACACAGTGGTATGACCAGGACTAGATTTGCTATCCACACAGGTGGCTAGAGTGAACAAAAATGGGACCAACCCGGATATGTTTCTTGGATGTTTCTTTCTTGGGGCAACAAACTCTGAATCACCACTTTATGTCCCGGTTTAGGTACATGGTGCTGGACTGCTGGTGCACCCACTATCCCATGCCCTTATACCAAATATTTAGCTGTTCTTAATCTAATGCCCCTGGTAAAATGAAGCCATGCCACTGTTATAAGCCATGACAAGTTTAGCCAAATGTTTTTGACTGTAATTGTTTGAGACTCCTCTGTAGCTTTTTGTGCAAGCAAGGATATCCATTTCACCTGGTTGCTGTTGTGACCTTTTGGTGCACTGCAGAAAACACTTCTTAAAAGAAGTGACTTTTGTGCTATTTAACTGGAATGTCAGAATGGAACAGTTGGTTAATTTCGGTGGAACTACACAAAGGGACATCTGTGTTCCAATCCTCATCATCCATATTGGCACCATAACCTTCCTTTAGGTAAGAATGATATTTAATGCATGTGTGTCAGGACCCCAATCCTAAGTCACACCGATCTAGCATGTAACACATCATATCACTTTGCGGCCTCACGCACGGTATTCCCACGGGTGCCACCTTACCTAGCCCGGGACCGTTTGCGCCTTTTGGCTCACATATATGATAGTGTTGCTAGCATCCATATGACAGAGAACCTGGGCCGACATGGCTAGCCGTAAACCCAAAGTGGCACTAACTTATAGGGACATGCATACATGACCCAGCAACGAACGTGTCGGTCATCAGCGAGTGAATCCGGGCTGTAGCAGTTGGGCTAACAAGACTCCGGAGAATACGGGCTGTAGCAGGCTAACAGGACTCCGGTAGACACCGCGTGACATTTCCCCAAAGGGACAGACACATGAACGAAGAAGGACAAATGCCGGCCAGCCTAAGTGTTCCGGAGCAATAGCAAGCTACCATAGCTCAGTGGAAGCACTAGGAGACATTTCCCGATAAGAGAGGCTACCAAGGATAAACAACTAGGTTGTTGGATCCCACACATACCAAGCATTTCAATCATACACAAAATATGCTCGATATGTGCAAATACAACATGGCAAGACAACAAAACTCTACAACTCAAAGTATTTATTCATTAGGCTCTGAGGAGACAAGTATTACAAACATGGGTCTCATGACCCAACATACAGAGCATACAAGCAACAAGCAGAAGCATAAACATGTCTGAGTACAGACAACTACAAATGAAAAAGGCTGAGAAGCCTGACTATCTACAAGACCCTCCCAAGGGTACAAGAACGTAGCTGAGGTAACAAGCTAAACGTCGAAGTCCAAGCGGAACTACTAGTGAGACTGAAGTCTCTCTACAAAACATAAATTAAGCAAACGTGAGTACAAATGTACCCAGCAAGACTTACATCAGAACTAATTACATATGCATCAGTATCAACAAAGGGGTGGTGGAGTTTAACTGCAGCAAGCCAGCGTTGACTCAGTGGCTATCCTGAACTACGACTGTTGGTATCTCTTTTGAGGTGGCGCACACGAGTCCACATATTCACCAATCAATACACCACTATGGATCCGCTCCCGTCTCCCTACGAGAAGGCCATCCATAGCACTCACGCTTATCTTGCGCATTTTAGAGTATCCACATTCACTTGTCTATGAACTGTACATGCAACCCAGAAGTCCTTTACCGCGGACACGACTATTCGAATAGATGATGTTAACCCTGCAGGGGTGTACTTCTTCACACACGCTCTCGCCACTTACCACCATGTACACGTCGTGTATCTCGGCAGCCTTCAAGCTGAAGCCTGGCGAGGGAGTCGGCCACGACCTGACTAACCACACAAGTCTCTAGTCCACGTTTATCGCCTATTCGGGTTCCATCTGCAAGGAGATCCAGCCAGGGTGTTGCTCACGGCCCCAAACGATGTGAGCAGGGTTCCCAAGCCCACCATCCGGGTGCCACTTGGTACACCGTGCCACTGCACCTAGTCTGTCCCAAGCCCACCTGTACCGGGTGCCACTTGGTAGACTACTAGCACTACCTACAAACACCAGAAACTAGCTGCAACTCCTTGACAAAGATCAGGTTGATTAATAAGTCGAGGGAGCTTGGAGTGCCCGGAGCCCAATGTCTGGTAGTAGCTGTTCATGGATCACAAACACAGAACTCAGTTCCTGAGGACGGTTTCAATGACACAACCCACCATGTACTCCTACATGGCCTCTCACCGCTACCTTTACCAAATCGTGTTCACACACTTAGCTCTCAACAGTAAGACATGTTCACCACATTCCAATTCATCCCCGATGAATCAGACCTGACTCAACTCTAAGCAGTAGCAGGAATGACAACAAGCATGAATGAGTAGGCACATCAGGGCTCAAACAACTCCTACTCATGCTAGTGGGTTTCATCTATTTACTGTGGCAATGACAGGTCGTGCAGAGGAAAGGGGTTCAACTACCGCAGCATGTAACAGTTGAATCGTTGTTGTCCTAATGTAGTAAAAGAGACCAGAAGCGAGAGAGTGGGATTGTATCGGAATGAACAAGGGGGTTTTGCTTGCCTGGCACTTCTGAAGATAGTATAGCTCTTCATCGGTGTCATCGATCTCATCGCCGGAACATACATTTACTGAGGGGGAACAACCACCGGCAAACAAGAGGGAACACAATCAATGCGATGCAACACTATGATGCATGATCATGACATGTCATGAATGTTATGATTTACACTAATGCATCTAGCAATAGTTTACATGAAGTCCATATGAACTAAGGGTTCATATGCAAACTCCATATTTAGCATTTAAAATGCCATTATCATGTTTTCACCTATACAGTAGGTATAACTTAGTTTGTTATGCATGAAAATGGTACAGATGGAGATATTGCATTTTTCTAATATTTTTTCATATATAATTTATTTCATTCTGAGCTACGGTTGATTTTCTATGATTTTTAGAAGTTTTAACTATTCCCTGGAATTTCCTGGATTACTTATAATCCAGAAAACTATTAATTGCATCAACACTGCGTCATGCATGCGTCAGCAGGTCAACTGTGCTGACTACGGTCAAACCTGACGTGTGGGGTCCACACGTCAGTGACACAGGGTTAACAGTGGGTTTATCTTAGCCTAACTAAAGCTTAGGGGCGTCGGGGATGAGAGCACTGGGGCGTAGCCCGGGATCATCCCATCTAGCGGAGGCGACGGGAGGACGCGGGGAGGTCAGAGCACGCTGGAAGCAAGCTCGCGGCGATGGTCGGAGGTCGGCTTCGATGGTGGGCTAGCTAGCAGACGCAAAAGACGGCGAGGTTAGGGGGAGAGTGCGTCGGAACTCATAGTGATCATGAGGAGGGGCTCGGCTTGCTTGTGGACAACCATGGGCAGACGAATCGGCCGGCGGCATCTTGGATGCCCGAGGTTGAAGAAGACGGCAGGTGTGGTGCTACGGTGCGTCCTGGCTTTCGTACGTCAATGGAGAGCTTCAGAGCGTCGAGGCAGACCACGTGGACATGGTGGGGCGACAATTTGTTGGCCGTGGGCGCGACAACGGCGAGCGGCGGCGACGGGTGTGTTCGGTGGTACCGCGCGGAGAGAGGAGAGGAGGGAAGGGGTCCAGGGGAGAGAGGGGAGAGGACCAGCGGGCTCGGGGGCGTCTGCAGGCGCTTGGTTGAGGACGGAGGAGAAAGCAGGAGGTGGAAGCAGGAGGTGGCGTCCGATCCGAGTGCAGGCGACAAGCCTCTGCCAGTAGGCAGAGGTAGACGACGGGGTGAGGGGGTTTGCGGTTTGGTGGCTGGGCTAGAACGGGAGCTGGGCCGGCTCCGCTGCAGGTGAGCGCCCGGTAAGTTTCTCTCTTTTCCTATTTTTCTTTCTGTTTTTTTATTTTCTGCTGTTGTTTTTGATTTAGTAAAAATACTAAATCACTTGGTAAAATCCTGAAAATAATTTTAGGCACCTTTGAAATATTTCCCAACAGCCCTCAAGTACTTTCAGGATTATTTGGACATTTAAAATATTATAAGATTTAAATGTCCAAATTCAAATACTTATGAATTAATTCAAAAATCCAAGGTGTCCTAGAAAAATGTGCACCATTTTTGGCAGAGGTTCTAGACCAATTCAAAAATGATGAACTTTTGTGAAGGGCATTTTGGGTTCATTGAAATATTTTTCAGCTGATCCTGGTATTTTCAGGGTGGGTGCTGGGGTTTGTTGATCCCCATTTCAAGTTAAAGAAAATTTAAACATTATGCACACATGACTAGCTAGTCTAGGTCATACTAGAACTAGGGATGTGACAACTCGCCCCCACTAAACAAGAATCTCGTCCCGAGATTCAAGACGTGAGGTAAGGGAAAAAGGGGTCACAAAACTATCACAATCTTCATGATCCATTTGCCCTTCTCGAAGATGTTGATTCATTGCTTCAAATTGATCTTGACTTCTTTGCTTTCGAGATCTTCATCCAACATGATGACGACAGAAGGAAACTCTATAGAAAGCAATCTTCTCAAAAATGGAGCGATACACGATCAACTCATCGAATGAGACATTGAATCATCTCTTGATCTAAGAGGCAAACACACATCAAGAGGGATGGAGAGTACAAATGATGAAAGTTCAATTTGGTAGGAAACACTCCCACGCTTAAGTAGGATGGTGCATAGGTTTCAAGGTAGAGAGGAGTTGATTGCCATGATTCCATAACGGGGCACCTCAAGGAGGGCGACTCATAGAGTTATTCTGGAAGTGGCAAAAAGAATTACTTTTGATTCAAAGATCATTGAAACTCTTTATACCAACCTAAGGCAAATCACAGTCGATCGTTTGAGGGAGTTCGGAAGAATGGCATACTCAAACTAGGATGGATGATGTGGACTACCTTGTTGGAGACAACGCAATGGATGATTTTTTCTTATCATCGGAAATGGATGGGACCCATGGTAGGACCACTTTTGAAGATGATCCTGAACAGCAACTGCTGAGAACGGCAGCCCGTGGGAAATAGGCACAATGGGGTGCAAGCTAGGAACAAAATGCAAATGTTGGGAATATTCCAACCATCATATCTGCTTGAGATTCAGATCTGGTTGGTAAAAGTATATTTCAAACGGCATGTCTGAAAAGGAAAGGTTGCAACGCAAACCGACAAGATGACGTTGCGAGATTCTCGGGAAATGAACTATGATAGCAAGCCCCAAAACATGAGCTAGTTCTGCTATACACATGTGAACACGCTATCCCAGACAAGCATGACCACATAGTAGTCTTACAATAAAACACTACCGAGTTCTGGCTGGGAACCATCATTGAAGATAACGAAGTCTTGTGCATGTCCGTCTGGGCCCTTCGGGAATAGCATTTGAACTTCTTATCCTTGAACAAATCAACCAGTGGCTTTGTGTGCTAGGAATATGTCGGGTGGTAGGTGCGACATATGCCAACGGGTGGCTTATCATTGTGGGAGCCAGTAAGACATCGCCGGTGCCTGGAAACGGGATAAGGCGAAGACATGCACGCCGGCGAATCTTACCCAGGTTCGGGGCTCTCCATGGAGATAACACCCCTGGCCCTGCTCTGCGGGGTCTCCGCATGATCACTAGATCAACACAAGTAGCTACAAGTGCTCCTTGAGCTCTATGTGATGTGTAAAACTCTATGAGGTCAACCCTTTGCATGGGTGTCCGGTGGATTTATATAGGCCTACCCCCCAGGGGTACAATGGTAATCCGGCTGGGCGCGGGTCCCAGCCGTCAGTGTCTGTGCTCGCCGGCTTCTCCGCCGGCCATTGGGGCCCGCCGACTGGTGGGTCCCGCCGGCTGCCGGCCTCTTGGCCGACAGGCCGGCCCAACCTCCTGGGGGCCTTGTCGACGGCTGGTTACTGTTGCCTCGCCCTTGATGACGAGGGCTTTGTCGAGGTAAGCGTGGCTACAGTGCCGCCGCCTTGCGGGCTCTCACTATAGCGTTACCTCGTCTTGCCTCCTTAATGATGCACATGTTTCGAGGGAGGAAGGTAGCCGGCTATTGGGAGCCGGCTACGCCCAGGCCGACTAGGGGAGGTCGGGCCGCCTTCGAGCGTCTCTCTGGCTAAAGGGGCCCACCGCCCGCGGGCCGTACTGGCGCCTGTCGTGGGTGACGTCGAGGCCAACATGGCTACAGTGTCGCGCCGGACGGGGGATGGCTGACCCGTACGGCGCCCTGTGGCCATGCATGTTCCGGGATTCGGGGGTAGTAGGATGTACTACGGCCACGCCCCATCTTATCACCGTTATGTGGGCGCAGCCCTGGTGGGTGCAGTCTTGGCCAGCTTCTGGGAGTCGGCCTTCTTCATGGCCGGCTTCTGGGAGTCGGTCCTCTTGGGGCCGGCTTCCTGGAGTCGGCCATCTTGTAGCTTTCTTCGGGAAGGTTTTTGAGGCCGGGTCGCCTTCTGGTAGTCGGCGTTGGGGATAGCTGGCCAGAGGAAGGCGACCCCATCCTCTGGATGCTTGAAGGCTCGATTGGCCTGATAATTTTTCGAAGAGCCAGGGGGAGTCGGTTAGGCTACCCGTGGCCATTTACTCCGACAGTAGTCCCCTTCTTATCTCGAGGCTGGTTGGGCTTCGAGGCTGAGAGGAGGTCGAGAAGCTCGGTCAGCTTCTTATCTCGACGAGCCAGCTGCTGGGAGCCGGCTTCGGTTGGGTGCGCCGTCTTGGCGAAACTTCTGAAGTTTTAAGGCGGGAGTCGATTGGTGCGCGCACCGGGTTGCGGGCCGGCTGCTCGCCGCCCGCGTACCACGTGGCATCCTCCGGCTGAAAAAAGCCTGCCAACCCATGCGCACGACAGGACATCACCGCAGGCCGGGGGCCCACCACTCCTACACCTAGGCCCAGGCGCGGATTCTCTGTGGCCCAAAGCGGGCTGCACGCCTTCCGGCGGCAGTTTCGGCATGTCGTTTAGGGCGCAATAATAGCGGGACGTGGGGGAGTGGGCGCAGTTAATCCCACATTCCCCCCACGCCTCGCCTCCTCGGCTTCGCCGCACGAGGCTATAAGTAGGGGGAGGAGGGGAACGCAGGCGCTCGCATGCTCGTCCTCTCTGCGCCATCTTCTTCCTCCTCCTTTCCGTCGCAGCAGCATCTTGCCGCCGCGCCGTCCCACCAATCTTCGCACCACCCCGCAGCTTTGCTGCCGCGGGACCGTGCTTTTTCCGCCGCCGCACCCTTTCTCGCCAGCTTCTCGCCGTCATGCAGTACGGCGGAGACTAGGACGGCTCCAACGTCCATACGGACCATATCGACTTCCTCTGCAAGACGCGGCGGTTGCCCGGCAAGGACCAGGTGCGGGTCCGTCTCGCGCCGAAGAAGGAGATCACGCCGGCGCTGGAGGAAGGCGAGCGGGTAATCTTTCACTCGCACTTCTTGCGCGGCCTCGGTGTGCCCGCCAGCGCCTTCTTCCGCTCCTTCCTCGAGTTTTATCAGCTCCAGCCGCACCACCTCACTCCAAACACGGTGGTGCTGCTGTCCGCCTTCGTCACTCTGTGCGAGGGCTTTCTTGGCGTTCTTCCCACCCTCGAGCTCCGAGGGGAATTCTTCCAAACCAAGATCGGCACCCGCATGCAGGGCGTGCCGGCTCAGAGCGGCGCCTTCATCGCGATGCAGAGGCCGGCAGCCGACAACCCCTTCCCTGTCATCACGCTGGTCCAGTCGGTGAAGCGCTGACAGAAATCATACTTCTATGTGAAGAACGTCACCCCGCAAGGCGACTACGTCATCTTGCCGGCTTACGTAGTCGGCCCGCCGGCTGGGAGGCGGCCCCAGTGGTCCTATCGGGCCGCGACGCTGTCGCCAACTGGAGCCGCAGCCGTCGCCCAACTCCGGGTAATGATCCAGTCGGAGGGCCTGACTGGGTCCGACCTGCTGGCCGCCTTCGTCAGGCGCCGGGTGCTCCCGCTTCAAAGCCTCCCTTATCTGATCTGTCAGATGAGCAGCCAACTCGATCCGAGTCGGATGTGCACCAAGGAGATGCCTCATGACGAGGTGGCTCATATGGTGAATTATCTCGCGAACTGCAAGCTCTCCGCAGAGTGGCAGTTTGGCAAGGAGCCGTACTCCCGCGCTCATCCCCCGCCTATGGTATGCTTTCTTTATCTTTTCTTCTTTTAGTTTTGTCACCAAGTTTTTCTTGGCCGACTCTGACCAGTCGGCACGTCTTGGCAGAGCCCTCTCCTTCGACCTGCGGCCGGGACAGCAGGGGTGGATCGCCCATTTCTCCCCGACCGGGCGGAGCATGACTTGGAGGACCCCGACTTGGGGGCGGCCGCCATGGACGACAACACCAAGGCCGGAGGCGGTGAAGCAAGCGGCGACGCAGGCGGCTCCGGGCTTGGAGCCAGCTTCGACGACTGGCCGGATGACGACGAGGCGGAAATTGTCGCACGCCGCCAGCCAGCGTCCGACCATGGCGCGGGTTCCTCCGCCGCGCCGCCTGCTCGGGGCGGCGCGCAGAAGCGCCGGGCCGCGTCGGGCTTGTTCGGCAGTCGGACGAAGAAGCCCAAGGGCGGGGCGGCGGCGACCAAACAGGATGAGGCGGCCGCCAAGGCAGCCCGCTTCCGCAAGGTGGTGAAGCAGCCGCAAACAGTTTCGGCGTAAGTGTAGATTCTTTTGCATATTCTTTCTTCTTTTCTTGTCGATTTCTGAATCCTTGTCTTGTCTCAAAAATCAGGGCTCCGCTTTCTCTTGAGCGGGTTGCTGCCGCCTCCGTGGTTGGATCGCCGGGAGGATCCAGGAGCACCCGCTGTGTGGACCCCCGCGCCGAGCTTCAAGCGGCGACGGAGTGAAATGCGCGGGAGGAGCAGGAGGCGGAAGAGCTGAGGGCAGCTGCCGCCAAGGCGGCGCAGGAGGAGGCGGAGGAGTCAGCGAAGGCACGTGCCGACGCGGCGGCTAAGGCTCAGGCGGAGGCTGCAGCTGCAGCGACAGCGGAGGGGGGCTTGCTTGTCACCCCCCCTTCGTGTCGCGGCGCCCGAGATCCCGGAGCGCCCGCCGGAGGAAGCCGGCGGCGACCTGCCGGGGTTGGAGAGGGAGGACGACGTCGTCGTCCAGGAGAGGGAGGCGGCACCGCCCTCGCCGACCGGCGGCGGCCAAGGCAGCCGGCCTAACGCGCCGCCTGCGCAATCGGTTGGAGGTGAGCCGGCTGTGAGGACGGACCTGGTGGTCCGGTCGCCATCGCGCCAGCGCGCGGGGAAGGCAACTTCGGCTCCGGACCCGTAGAAGGCCGCAGGCCCCAGCTCGTCGGCCCAGGACGTGGAGACGGCCAGCGCCAACTCAGGGTGGACGCCAGGTGGTGGGACGGCCGTGGTGAATGTGGCGGTGCAAGAAGTCCGGAACCGGCTTCAGTCCCAGGCCGTAGTGCTGAGGCAGTATAATGACGAGTTCTTCGCGACACGGGCGGCCATTCGGTAAGTCTTCCCGTTTTTTGCTTCTTGATCTTGGTTTCTTCCATGGGGGCGCATCAGCGTACCCACTGGGTGTAGTCCCTGAGTTCCGAGTCGGCTGCTGAGCAGGCGGCTTGGAACTTCTTAGTAGGCTTTGTTTGCTATCTTGTTCTCATTCGCTTCTCTGTTCGACTTGCAGGACTACCACAACCTCCGTACGGCTGCCTTCAACTCCCAGGCTCGGGAGCTGACCCAGAAGACTGCTGATCTAGCTGAGAGCCGGGGCAAGTGCTTCATCTTTTATCTCACGTGGGGGCGCGTCAGCGCACCCACTGGGTGTAGTCCCCGAGATTCGGGCCGACTGCTGAGCAGTTGGGTCGGATCTTTCTTGACGACTTCTTTCTTATTGCTCTTTTCTTCTCTGCCATATCTGCAGCGGCCAACGCCACACTGAGGGAGCAGCTGGGTGGGACTCAGGCCGCCCTTCGCGCTAAGGAAGCCGAGTTCGACGCCTTGGCTCAGGAGCGTGACCGCCTAGTCAAGAAGCTGGCCGACCAGGAGGAGAGCCACAAGGCGGCCCTGAAGGCGGTGTAGGATACCAAGGCCGCCCTCCAAGCCGAATATGTGACCGAGGCGGCGAGCTGGGCTGAGGCGAGGCAGTCGTTGATCAACGGCTACGGCCAGATCGAAGACTTGGTTGACGGTTGGCCGCCCTCTTCTTCGTTCCTTGCTTGCCGCTTGCCGTTTGGTTCACTCTCTAACTTGGTATTTTTCTCTTCTTTCTTGTGCAGAGTACTTCCCTGGCAACTCTACTGCCGCCAACCAGGTCATCGAGGCCCACCGCGAGGCGCAAAGGCAGGCTGGTGCTGAGATCGCGCCGAATGCTCGCCGGTCGCTTGAGGAACAGCTCCTGGCGATTCAAGCCCGCCTCCAGCCGGCTCACCGCTTGCTCCGCCGGCTTCAGCGTGTTGGGGCGCAGGTGCTGGCCGCTCTCCGGCCCGGCGAGGTGATTCCTCGCACCCCCAGTCAGACTGCCGACTGGCTGGAGGTAGCGACCGGCCGCTTCGAGGCCTGGAAGGCTTCTGCAGCTCGGTCAGGCGCCAAGCGGGCTGGAGTTCGTCAAAGCCTGGTATCCTGAGCTGAGCTTGGACCAGCTGGCCACCTAGCGGCAGGAGGCCAACACGGAGCTAGAGCCGGCGCGGCCGGCTATCATCCAGCGTGCCTCGGCGATCGCCGACTACACCGACACCAGCGCCTTTCCTCCTGAGGTGGATGATAACGGCATTGCCCAGCCGGAGGAGTGGTTCGGGCTGAACCCAGCAGATGGCGAGGACTCGGCGGAGGAGATCGACTCCAGCGACGAGGGCGAGGAGGAGGAGGAGGGTGAAGACGCCGTGCCAGACGGTGGAGCAGCCGGCAGCCTCAGCTTGACCGTGCCTCTAGCAACAAGGCGCGTGCGAGCGCACCGCCTGCAGCCGGCGATGATCAAGCCGAGACTCGCCAGCCGGCCACTCCACCGACCAGCCCGGCTCCCCTGTTGCGCCCTTAGTCTAATCTGCCGCCTTTACTTTCCTATTTTATTACTCTTTGAACAATATTTCGTTAAGTTTGCGCAGTTCCACCCACTGGGGGTGTATTCAAACTATATTGACTGCCGGCCTGTTGAAGGCCTTATGTGTAAATATAATCATGCATGTGTTTGGCTTTCCATTATTCTTGCTTTTCATCCTTTGGCTGTTTCCTTTGCCGCCCTCCCTTGGTTGCCGCCTTCCCAGCCGGACGGCTGCTCTGCAGTCTGTGGCTAGAGAGGTGCTTGGCCGGTTGGGAGGGCAAGTACTCTAGCTTTCTTGGATTGTAGCAAAGTGACTGGGAAGCCGGCTAGCCGGCTGTTTTGACAGCCGGTAGGTGTGGTTGGAGGCTGGCTTGTGTTATATAAGTTCGTTAGTCCTTAGCCGTTTTTCGTGTGGGCATCCTTTTCTGCCTTTGGCTCTTGCCAGTCGGACAGTCGGTTCTTCGAGCTGCGACTTACAACAAGAGAGGGCTCGGGTGCTGGCACACTACTTGTTTGACTTCAGGTAGAACTTTTAACATAACTCAAGGCGGCCAATCCCCGGGCCGACTAGTCGAACCCGGTGCTAGATAGAGAACCAAATGTAGTAGTACACTCATGGGTATGACATTCGTCATTCATAGATAAAGGAGGGTAGTCCCCGAGTGCACCTCGGGGGGCCCGTTGTCTTGTACTTAATACAAAAAGGTAGCGTGATACATACTTCTTTTAACTGTAAAATCTTCTCAGGAGATTGGCGTTCCATGGTCGTTCCGACTCCTTGCCGGAATCATCCCTCTTGCGTGCCCTCGGCTTTTGTGCGTCAATCCGGTAGTAGGACTCGTTGCCTAGGGCCTTGCTGATGACGAAAGGGCCTTCCCAAGGGGCCGAGAGCTTGTGCTGGCCGGCTGTTCGCTGGATCAGCCGGAGCACGAGATCGCCTTCTTGGAAGGATCTTGGCTTGACCTTCCGGTTGTGGTAACGGCGCAAACCCTGCTGGTAGATGGCGAACCAGCTAAGTGCTAACAGCCGGCCTTCTTCCAGCAGGTCGACGCCGTCTTCTCGCGCTTCCTTGGCCTCCGCCTCCGTGTACATGGTGACCCGAGGCGAGTCGAACTCGATGTCAGTTGGGATGACAGCCTCGGCACCATATACAAGGAAGAAAGGAGTGAAGCCGGTTGACTTGTTCGGGGTAGTATGCAGACTCTAGAGGACAGCCGGCAGCTCATCGAGCCAGTAGCCGGCCGAACGCTCTAGTGGTACGAACAGTCGGGGCTTGATGCCGGAGAGGATGAGGCCGTTTGCTCGCTCGACCTGGCCGTTTGACTGCGGGTGGGCAACGGACGCTAAGTCCAGTCGGATGCCCTGTGTCGCGCAGAAGCGTGCCAGTACTCCCTTGGCAAAATTCGTGCCGTTGTCCGTGATGATGCTGTGTGGTATACCATACCGAGTGGTGATGTCTGCGATGAATGTTACGGCAGTCGGCCCGTTCAGCTTCTTGATTGGCTTCGCTTCAATCCACTTGGTGAATTTGTCCACGGCGACAAGCAGATGTGTCATGCCGCCGCGGGCTGTTTTGAATGGGCCCACCATGTCCAGCCCCCAAACGGCAAAGGGCCAGGTGAGGGGGATGGTCTTGAGTGCAGAAGCCGGCAGGTGTTGCTTGGAGCTGAAGACTTGGCATCCTTTGCAGCATTAGACTAATTCCTTGGCGTCTTCCAAAGCAGTCGGCCAGAAGAAACCATGGCGGAAAGCTTTGGTGACAAGTGATCTTGAGGCCGCGTGGTGGCCGCATTCGCCTTGGTGGATATCCTTGAGGATTGCTATGCCCTTCTCTAGCTCGATGCAGCGCTGGAAGACTCCAGTGACGCTACGCTTAACAAGTTCTCTGTTTATTATTGCGCATGCTCCGGCTCGGCGTTGAACTAGTCTTGCCGAGATCTCGTCAGTCGGCAGCTCTCTGTTTACTAGGAAGTTGAGGATGGGCTGGGCCCATGATGGAGCTGTGACTTCTTAGTTGTCAGTACGGCTACTGTGACCCGGGTGGGTGGGTTGGGTGGTCGAGAGTTGGAGTTGGCCACCGCCTGTTGTGTCGCTGCAGTCCCCGGGCCGACTGATGCAGTCCCCGAGCCGGGTTCTGAAGTCCCCGAGCCGGGTGCGACTACGGCAGTCCCCCGGCCGCTTGTCGAAGTCCCCGAGCCGCCTACTGGGTTCCTCCAGTCGGGTCCGACTGCATCAGGGGCAGGTGGTACGAAGATATAGTCCGATTCTGGAGATGGCTTGACAGACGGTTTGAGGAGGCGCTGGAGAGAGACGCCGGTTGGTATAGCTTGTCGGGTGGAGCCGATCCGTGCCAGGGCATCTTCTTGCTCGTTGTCGGCCCGTGGCACGTCGAGGAACTCGCACCCTTCAAAGTATCCGCTGATTTGCTGGACGAGGAATCAATAGCTCGCCATGTTTGCGTCCTTGGCGTCCCAGTCGCCAGATGACTGCTGGACCACCAAATCCGAGTTGCCATAACACAGGATCCGGCGTATGCCGAGCTCTTTGGCTAGCCGGAGCCCGTGTATGAGCGCCTCGTACTGAGCCACATTGTTGGAGGCGGCAAAATGGATTTGCAATGTGTATCTGAGCTTGTCGCCCTTGGGAGAGGTGAGGACGATGCCGGCTCCCAAGCCGGTGCGCATCTTGGATCCGTCGAAGTGCATCCGCCAATGAGTGGAGTCGGGAGCCGGCGGTAGGTACTGGGTCTCGGCCCAGTCGACAAGGAAGTCGGCCAATGCTTGGGACTTGATGGCGGTCCAGGGCTGGTAGAAGATCGTGTAAGGAGCCAGCGCAATGGCCCACTTAGCCACCCGGCCGGATGCATCCCGGCTGCCTATGATCTCGGCAAGCAGGGCAGTGCATACGACCATGATGGGATGCTCTTGAAAGTAGGGCTTCAGCTTCTTGGCGCCGAAGTACACTCCATAGCACATCTTCTGGTAATGCGGGTAGTTTTGCTTCGAGGTGGACAGTACTTCGCTTAAATAATATACAGACCTCTGGACTAACTGAGCTCGTCCTTCTTCTGGGCGCTAGACCACGATGACTATACTGACCACTCGGCTAGTCGCAGCAATGTAAAGGAGCATGGGCTCTTTCTCAGTCGGTGCTGCCAGGACAGGTGGTGTGGTCAGCATCTTCTTCAACTCGTGGAAAGCTTGGTCTGCTTGGTCGTTCCACACGAAGTGGGTGGACTTCTTCATGAGTCGGTACAGGGGGAGAGCCTTTTCCCCTAGCCGGCTGATAAAGCGGTTTAGGGAGGCCAGGCACCCGGTAAAGTTCTGAACGTCTCGCAACTTGGTGGGAATCTCCATTCTCTCTATGGCCTTGATCTTCACTGGGTTGCACTCAATGCCGCGTTCGGAGACCAAAAATCCTAGAAGTTGGCCGGCTGGTACTCCGAACACGCATTTCTCGGGGTTGAGCTTGATCTGGAATCGACGCAAGTTGGCAAATGTTTCTCTGAGGTCTTCCAGCAGGGTGCCGCGCTTCGCTGTCTTCACCACAATATCGTCTACATAGACGTGGGCATTTCTGCCGAGTTGCTTGAGGAGGCATTTCTGCATGCAACGCTGAAAAGTGGCACCGGCATTCGTCAAGCCGAATGTCATAGTCAGGTAGCAGAAAGCTCCGAATGGTGTGATGAAGGCGGTCTTCAGGCGGTTGGCTGGGTCCAACTTGATCTGGTGGTATCCTGAGTAAGCATCCAAGAAACTCAACAGCTTGCATCCGGCTGTGGAGTCTATCACTTGATCGATCCGTGGTAGGGCAAACAGATCCTTGGGGCAGGCTTTGTTGAGGCTGGTGTAATCTATACACATACGCCATTTATTGTTCTTCTTCAACACTAAGACCGGGTTGGCAAGCCACTCTGGAAAAAAGACCTCCATAATGAAGCCGGCGGCCAGGAGCCGGGCTATCTCTTGTCCTACGATCCTTCTTTTCTCCTCCGATAGTCGGCGGAGAGGCTGCTTGACTGGTTTCGCGCCCGCTCAGACGTGTAGCTTATGCTCGGCGAAATCCTTCGGAACACCCGGCATGTCCTTTGGGGACCATGCAAAGATGTCCCGATTCTCACGGAGGAAGTTGGCGAGCTCGCCTTCCTATTTACTGTCCAGGTTTGCACCAATGACATCAAACCTCTCCGGGTTCTCCGGGTCCAGTGGTATCTTCTTCGTCTCCTTGGCCGGCTGGAAGGAACCTTGAGCATCATATTTCTTGGGGCTGGGGGTCAGCTCCGGCTGCTTGCCGGCCATGGCCACGACTCGGTCCAGCATCTTCTTCTCTTCAGCAATCACGAGGGACTCGGCCAGTCGGCTGCTTGCCGCAGTGCACTCGATGGACTTCTTGTAGTCTCCGGCTATGGTGATGATCCCCTTTGAATCGACATCTTCATCTTCAGGTAGGTGTAGTGGGGCACAGCCATGAACTTGGCCAGGGCAGGTCGGCCAAGCAAGGCGTGGTAAGGGCTTTCTAGATCCACTACTTCAGACCAGATCGCTTCTCGGCGAAAGTGATCTTTGTCTCCGAAGAGAACATCCATCTTGATCTTGCCGATTGGGGAACAGGAGAGGCCGGGTACGATGCCATGGAACACAGTCCGGCTCGGCATGAGCTGCTTCGCCTTGAGGTTCAACTTCTCCATCGTGTCACGGTACAGTATGTTGATGCTGCTTCCACCATCAATCAGCACGTGGGAGAAACGGGCAGCCCACCTTTCCGTCGCGAGGGTGGCGTCCAACACCAATGCGTAGGAGCCGGGAGACGGCATCACCTCTGGGTGATCGGCCCAGCTCTAGCTAATGGGCCTTTCAGACCAATGCATGAACTCGGGGTTGCTGGAGGTGACCGCGTTGACTTCTTGGTGCTGTTGACGCCGACTGCGCTTGCCTTCAATCTGGCTTGTGAATACGACGTAGGCGGCGTGCTCATCTGGGAACTCATCCTGAATGGCTCCGACTGCTGGTCGAACAGCCGGCTGCTGGGGGGCTGGAGGCGGCGGGCCAGGAGGCGGAAGCGGCACCAGCCCCTCGCCCTTGGAGATCCGCGTGAGCCAATGGCACTTTCGGGTCGTGTGGTTGGACGGCTTCGCGCCGCTGTGGAACTTGCAGGGGGCATCGAGAGTTTGCTCGTAGGAGAAGGCCGGCTGCCAAGCCGGCCTGCCGCCCTTCTTCTTGGGAGCGGGCCGCTCTTCGGGCTGTTCGTCTTCGACGGTGGCTACTTGCCGACTGGTGGAAGGCGGCATGGGGGCATTGCGCTTGTGGTCGTTCTGGTAGGGGCGTCGGTTGGAGTCGCCAGCCGGTGTTTTGGGAGCCGGAGCGAGCACCTTTCCAGAGGCGTCCACTCGGAGCTCGGTCTTCATTGAGGAGTCGGCCGTGGCATACTTGTCTGCTATGATTAGCAGCTCGTCGAGGGTGGTCGGCTCATCGCAGAGGAGTCGGTGTTTGAGGAGGGTGCCCTCTCGGCACCCGACGGTGAAGTACTCTATGGCTTGAACCTCGTGCACCCCCTCGCAGGAGTTGCGGAGCTCGGCCCAACGCGTGAGGTAGTCACGAGTCAATTCGCTGGGCCCTTGGACGCATAAGGAGAGCTGGCGGGGCTTGCGAGGCCGCTTGTATGTGCTGGTGAAGTTGCGGACGAAGACTTCCGTGAAGTCTAGCCAGCTGTTGACGCTGTAGGGCTTGAGGCTGTTCAGCCAGGTGCGTGCCGTGCCTTGAAGCATGAGAGGGACGTAATTTACGGCAACGCGCCTGTTGCCGATTGCTATGCTGACTGCGGTAGAGTAGTCGATCAGCCAATCTTCCAGCTTCACGGAGCCGTTGTAATTTGGCGTGTCTCTGGGGAGTGAGAACTCTTTGGGGAAGGGCTCGTCGCAGATGCAGGGGCCAAAGCAAGGCGGGCCGACATCATCTTCTTCTTCTAGCGCCAGGGATCGCGCTAGGCGGTCAATCCGGTGGCGGGCATCATTCTCGCCGACTCCTTCATGGTGGCCTAGTCGGCCACCGAGAGTCGGATGCATGATAGGCGGCGGGGTGGGATATCTCTCCCCACGAGGCGGGGGGGAGGCGGATTGCCTTGTCGTTCCACCGCTCGGGGGCGGCCTTCTGCGTCGTGCTCAATGGTGATCCGAGTCCGGCTGCGGCTAGCAGCTGGCTCCTTGTCTTTTCTTGCGCGGGCGCCGCTTGCAATCGGCGTCCGGGATGTCGCGGGGTGTTCTTGGTGTGGGGGAGGACTCTTAGCGCGGACGCCGGCTTCATGCCGTTCTGCGGCCGCGTCGATCAGCTGCTGGATGCGTCTAGTCATGTGGGGGAGCTCATCAGCCCCCAGCCCGTTCAGCTCGTCTGCGGCCGCCTGAGCGGCACGCGGGTTCTCGAGTGGCATGGCGTAGACTGGGCGGTCTGCTCCCAGCATGCTGGCGATGGCCGCGCCGCGCTTCTTGACGAGGTCGGCTCGGCTCGGCCCGCCAGGAGGTGGCGTACCAAAGGCGGCACGGTCGATTTCACGCTGGTGAGCCTCAGTGAGGCGTCTCATGGATGCTATCTTCTGGCCCTCCGCGATGAGGGCGAGGCGGCGTGCCTCCAGAGTCTTGGCGTCGGCGTCGGCCGGGATGGGGACGAACAAGTCGTGCAGCGCCGCTTGTAGGGCGTCGTGGGCGTTCTCGCCGGAGACGACGCCGTGGCTGATGACCATCACCTAAGTGACAACACTGCTGCCACTATCGGCTCGAGGGAGAGGGTCGTCGATGATCACCACGTTGGTGGGGAAGGCGTCAAGCGATGCCGTGTCGGAGTCGACAAGCATCGGGTCGGTGGAGCCAACCGACTCCAAGTCCCCAGCAAGCTCGCTGGAGACATGAAGCTGGTCGAGGAGGCTGACGAGGCGGCTCTCGGGGTAGTCTGTGCCCGCGTCGGACGCGGGCTCGTCGGAGATGCGAGTCTCACCAAGAAGGTCGGCGAGGCAGCTCGCCGCGCAGGCGTCGTCAACGCCTTGTAGCGTGTTAGGGCAAGCGCCATCGGGCGTAGCGGGCTGGCTACGCTTGCGGGGGAGGAAAAGGGTTCCCGTCAAGAACAGGTCTCCGGATGACGGTGCACCTGGCCCCATGGTGGGCGCCAAATGTCGGGTGGTAGGTGCGACATATGCCAACGGGTGGCTTATCATTGTGGGAGCCAGTAAGACATCGCCGGTGCCTGGAAACGGGATAAAGCGAAGACATGCACACTGGCGAATCTTACCCAGGTTCGGGGCTCTCCGTGAAGAAAACACCCCTAGTCCTGCTCTGCGGGGTCTGCGCATGATCACTAGATCACACACAAGTAGCTACAAGTGCTCCTTGAGCTGTTTGGCCAGGGGAAGAAGAAGGGCAAGGCTAGCTCTCCTTTTCTCTCTATGTGGTGTGTAAAACTCTATGAGCTCAACCCTTTGCATGGGTGTCCCGGGGGATTTATATAGGCCTACCCCCCAGGGGTACAATGGTAATCCGGCTGGGCGTGGGTCCCAGCCGTCACTGTCTGTGCTTGCCGGCTTCTCCGCCGGCCATTGGGGCCCGCCGACTGGTGGGTCCCGCCGGCTGCCGGCCTCTTGGCCAACAGGCTGGCCCCACCGCCTGGGGGCCTTGTCGGCGGCTGGTTACTGTTGCCTCGCCCTTGATGACGAGGGCTTTGTCGAGGTAAGCGTGGCTACAGTGCCACCGCCTTGCGGGCTCTCACTGTAGCCTTACCTCGTCTTGTCTCCTTAATGATGCACATGTTTCGAGGGAGGGAGGTAGCAGGCTATTGGGAGCCGGCTACGCCCAGGCCGACTAGGGGAGGCCGGGCCGCCTTCGAGCGTCTCTCTAGCTAAAGGGGCCCGCTGCCCGCGGGCCGTACTGGCGCCTGTCGTGGGTGACGTCGAGGCCAACATGGCTACAGTGCCGCGCCGGACGGGGGATGGCTAACCCGTACGGCGCCCTGTGGCCATGCATGTTCCGGGATTCGGGGGTAGTAGGTTGTACTGCGGCCACGCCCCATCTTATCACCGTTATGTGGGCGCAGCCCTCGTGGGTGCAGTCTTGGCCGGCTTCTGGGAGTCGGCCTTCTTCATGGCCGGCTTCTGGGAGTTGGTCCTCTTGGGGCCGGCTTCCTGGAGTCGGCCATCTCGTAGCTTTCTTCGGGAAGGTTTTTGAGGCCGGGTCGCCTTCTGGTAGTCGGCCTTGGGGATAGCCGGCCAGAGGAAGGCGGCCCCATCCTTTGGATGCTTGAAGGCTCGATTGGCCTGATAATTTTTCGAAGAGCCAGTGGGAGTCGGTTAGGCTACCCGTGGCCATTTACTCCGAGAGAATACATATGGAATGGAGATGTTTAGTCTATCAAACCATAGAATACTTCACACATGCGTGATTGACTTGGGACGATTCCATAGGAGGCAACAAACAAACTTTCTCGAATTCATGTCGGCAACTTACATCAAGTGCACATGAATTAGAGGAAGTCACTTCTTTCGTCCAAACATATGCTTCACGAACGGATCACGAAGACATTGCCTACAAAGTTTCCAACACTAGCTTAATGTCCAACACAGTCATGAGAAGATAGGGATGTTGTCGATAAGATCAACAACAATTCATCTAGGTTTCCATATAAATGGAATTCCACAACTATGTGAACAAGGTGATAGAATTGGTCAGACCCAAAAGATATAATGATGTATGCTCGAGGAAACAACCACAAGTAAGACAACATTGCGAACATCGTTGGTTCTGATTTGATTTGACAATAGCCCACACTCAAATCAAGGGTTGGATAATACAATAGCGTCGACAATTGATCACGAGGATCAATCGATGAAGATATCATCTTTCTTCAACACACACAACACAAGGATATCCCTTTGGAATGAACTAAGTTAGATATAGCTTTTACCTTCCAACTCCCCAAGTTTTTGTTTAGCTTAACCAATTAGTTCAGAGGTATCCAACACAGATTCTTGGAGAATGGGCGGTTTACAAAAACCAACTTGATCACAAACTCAACATAGAGGTCAGGTGACAACCTGGTAATACTTCCGAGAAGATATTCGGAACATCACGAACCACCGATATGTTACTAAGCTTGAGAACAATCTTGCTTTTCAGAGCAAGACGATATGACCAAATAAGCAAGGGATTGAATAATCCTAACTCATTGATCAAAGAGTGCACCAGAATTAAGGACTAGGTAGCACAATCTATCTTAGAATGATGATTCAATAACCAACACGCTAAGAATGAGAATATTGTCGATTTACTACCAAGCAACGAGTTGCTCGGAGTATTGATTTCACACATCACAATTCACTTGTCGGCATTCCGGTTACAACAACACGAGGACCGAGGAATGAATGATGATGGTGAGAAGTATCACTGCATCAAGAATTCATAAGAGATGGTGCAATTCCTATGATATTCTTGACATAAATAGGGTAATACTCCAAGGTAGAACAGAACAAAAACTGGATTGGCGTTTTGATCTATGGAATACAACTATGACCCAATCCTAGATATGGATGAGGTACTGGAGTTTGTTTCTCCTAGTCATTCCGGAATAGAATGGCTTGATGGACCACAAGAATAATAGGCATCGATGAATACGATCACACACATACTCTTGACTATCAATTGATAGATGAAGGTCGGAATATAACTAAAGGGGGACAACTCAGAGAACATATGATTATTCGAGTTCTGGATGCATAGATTAGTATGTCGAGCAAAGCTCAACATTTCTTCCGGGTAACCCATGCATAAGGGTAGGATTGGCAGAGTCACAACTATAACAGAGAACTCATCAAGAGCACTCTGGTTGTGATCTTTTGGTTCAAAAGAACTTCCGCCAAAATGGTTCATGGTATTGGAAGAACGATATACCACAGACCTCGAGGACTATCACAAAGGTTACTAATATCCTAAGGGAACTAGCAAACACTATCAACGTGAGGTAAGTAAAGCGAATATTGTGTCAAGAACCCAGGGGCAGAATACCTACTACTAAATGGCATCACGGGATGCTTTCGAGAATGACAGCCAGAATCATCACACTGAGAATATAAAGCATTGCTAGATTACTGGGTGGTTCTCTAGGATGCCTAGGGTCATAATACTAGCTCCAACATATATGTCAAGGCAATGGAGTACCTCAACAGACCGTTAAGTGTGCTTAATCTGGCCCAAAAGAACATCGGAAACGGGAGGAAGGGACTTGCAAATGCATCAGACTATTTAGAAACCTGGGATGACTCGGACAGCATAACGGCTGTAAATGCTCGAAAAGATTCGGAAACATCCTGCAAAGTGGTGGCATAACCACTCAACATCATCATAACAAGGTTCCGGGTCCAACTAACAACACATGGTAGTAACAAGGACTGAACTGGGGCTTGAAACCATCAATCCTATAAGTCTACGGATTAGTAACACGTGATCCTGATAGAAAGATGAGAAGACTAGTCCTTAATCCCCGTAGGAAAGAAGAGGGTGACTCAGATCAGAAGGGCATAAGGTAAAGGAGTAAAAAGAGCCTTACGTTCCCTTCCACAATCAATTCCCTTATATAACTAAAGCATTTCTAGACTCGACTTCGACCAGTTTGGCTTGGTAATCCTACAGGCAGTCAGGCTCTGATACCAAAGCTGTCAGGACCCCGATCCTAAGTCACACCGATCTAGCATGTAACACATCATGTCACTTTGCGGCCTCACGCACGGTATTCCCACGGGTGCCACCTTACCTAGCCCGAGACCGTTTGCACCTTTTGGCTCACGTATATGATAGTTTTGCTAGCTTCCATATGACAAAGAACCCGAGCCGACATGGCTAGCCGTAAACCCAAAGTGGCACTAACTTACAGGGACAGACATACATGACCCAGCAATGAACGTGTCAGTCATCAGCGAGTGAATCCGGGCTATAGCAGCTGGGCTAACAGGACTCCGGAGAATCCGGGTTGTAGTAGGCTAACAGGACTCCGGTAGACACCGCTTGACATTTCCCCGAAGGGACAGACACATGAACGAAGAAGGACACATGCTGGCCAGCCTAAGTATTCCAGAGCAGTAGCAAGCTACCATGGCTCAGTGGAAGCACTAGGAGACATTTCTCGGTAAGAGAGGCTACCAAGGATAAACAACTAGGTTGTCGGATCCCACACATACCAAGCATTTCAATCATACACACAATATGCTCGATATGTGCAAATACAACATGGCATCACAACAACACTCTACAACTCAAAGTATTTATTCATTAGGCTCTAAGGAGCCAAGTATTACAAACATGGGTCTCATGACCCAACATACAAAGCATACAAGCAACAAGCAGAAGCATAAACATGTCTGAGTACAGACAACTACAAATGAAAAAGGTTGAGAAGCTTGACTATCTACAAATCCCTCCCAAGGGTACAAGAACGTAGCTGAGGTAACAAGCTAAACGTCGAAGTCCAAGCGGAACTACTAGTGAGACCGAAGTCTCTCTGCAAAAACATAAATTAAGAAAACATGAGTACAAATGTACCCAGCAAGACTTACATCAGAACTAACTACATATGCATCAGTATCAACAAAGGGGTGGTGGAGTTTAACTGCAGCAAGCCAGCTTTGACTCAGTGGCTATCCTGAACTACGACTGCTGGTAACTCTTTTGAGGTGGCGCACACGAGTCCACATATTCACCAATCAATACACCACTATGGATCCGCTCCTCTCTCCCTACGAGAAGGCCATCCATAGCACTCACGATTATCCTGCGCATTTTAGAGTATCCACTTTCACTTGTCTATGAACTGTACAGGCAACCCAGAAGTCCTTTACCGCGAACACGTCTATTCGAATAGATGGTGTTAACCCTGCAGGGGTGTACTTCTTCACACACGCTCTCGCCACTTACCACCATGTACACGTCGTGTATCTCGGCAACCTTCAAGCGGAAGCCTGGCGAGGGAGTCGGCCACGACCTGACTAACCACACAAGTCTCTAGTCCAGGTTTATCGCCTATTCGGGTTCCATCCGCAAGGAGATCTGGGCGGGGTGTCACTCACGGCCCCAAACGATGTGAGCAGGGTTCCCAAGCCTACCATCCGGGTGCCACCTGGTACACCTTGCCAATGCACCTAGTCTGTCCTAAGCCCACCTGTACCGGGTGCCACTTGGTAGACTACTAGCACTACCTACAAACACCAGAAACTAGTTGCAACTCCCGGACAGAGATCAGGTTGATTAATAAGTCGAGAGAGCTTGGAGTGCCCGGAGCCCAATGTGTGGTAGTAGCTGTTCATGGATCACAAACACAGAACTCAGTTCCTGAGGACGGTTTCAATGAGACAACCCACCATGTACTCCTACATGGCCTCTCACCGCTACCTTTACCAAATCGTGTTCACACACTTAGCTCTCAAGAGTAAGACATGTTCACCACATTCCAATTCATCCCTGATGAATCAGACCTGACTCAACTCTAAGCAGTAGCAGGCATGACAACAAGCATGAATGAGTAGGCACATCAGGGCTCAAACAACTCCTACTCATGCTAGTGGGTTTCATCTATTTACTGTGGCAATGACAGGTCATGCAGAGGAAAGGGGTTCAACTACCGCAGCATGTAACAGCTGAATCGTTGTTGTCCTAATGAAGTAAAAGAGAGCATAAGCGAGAGAGTGGGATTGTATCGGAATGAACAAGTGGGTTTTGCTTGCCTGGCACTTCTGAAGATAGTATAGCTCTTCATCGGTGTCATCGATCTCATCGCCGGAACATACATCTACCGAGGGGGAACAACCACCGGCAAACAAGAGGGAACACAATCAATGCGATGCAACAATATGATGCTTGATCATGACATGTCATGAATGTTATGATTTATGCTAATGCATCTAGCAACATTTTAATTGAAGTCCATATGAACTAAGGGTTCATATGCAAACTCCATATTTAGCATTTAAAATGCCATTATCATGTTTTCACCTATACAGCAGGTATAACTTAGTTTGTCATGCATGAAAATGGCACAGATGGAGAGATTGCATTTTTCTGATATTTTTTCATATATAATTTATTTAATTCTGAGCTACGGTTGATTCTCTATGATTTTTAGAAGTTTTAACTATTCTCTGGAATTTCCTGGATTATTTTTAATCCAGAAAACTATTAATTGCGTCAGCACTGTGTCATGCCTGTGTCAGTAGGTCAACTGCGCCGACTGCGGTCAAACCTGACATGTGGGGTCCACACGTCAGTGACACATGTTTAACAGGGGGTTTATCTTAACCTAACTAAAGCTTAGGGGCACCGGGGATGAGAGCACTGGGGCGTAGCCCGGGCTCGTCCGCATCTAGCGGAGGCGACGGGAGGACGCAGGGAGGTCGGAGCTCGCCGGAAGCGAGCTCGCGGTGGAGGTCGGAGGTCAGCTTCGATGGCGGGTTAGCTAGCGGACGCAAAAGACGGCGAGGTTAGGGGGATAGTGTGTCAGAGCTCACAGTGATCATGAGGAGGGGCTCGGCTTGCTCGTGGATGACTTGGGGCAGACGAATCGGCCGGCGGCATCTTGGATGCCCGAGGTTGAAGAAGACGGCAGGTGTGGCGCTACGGTGCGTCCCGGCTTTCATACGTCAATGGAGAGCTTCAGAGCGTCAAGGCAGACCATGTGGACATGGTGGGGCGACGATTTCTTGGCTGTGGGCGCGACAACGGCGAGCGGCGGCGACGGGTGTGTTCGGTGATACCGCACGGAGAGAGGAGTGGAGGAAAGGGGTACAGGGGAGAGGACCAGGGGGCTCGGGGGCGTCTGCAGGCGCTCAGTCGAGGACGGAGGAGAAAGCAGGAGGTGGAAGCATGAGGTGGCGTCCGATGCGCGTGCGGGCGACACGCCTCTGCCAGTAGGCAGAGGTAGACGACGGGGTGAGGGGGTTTGCGGTTTGATGGGCTGGGCCAGAACGGGAGCTGGGCCTGCTCCGCTGCAGGTGAGCGCCAGGTAAGTTTCTCTCTTTTCCTATTTTTCTTTCTGTTTTTTATTTTCTGCTGTTGTTTTTGATTTAGTAAAAATACTAAATCACTTGGTAAAATCCCGAAAATAATTTTAGGCACCCTTGAAATATTTCCCAACAACCCTCAAGTACTTTCAGGATTATTTGGACATTTAAAAATACTATAAGATTAAAATGTCCAAATTCAAATACTTATGAATTAATTCAAAAATCCCAGGTGTCCTAGAAAAATGTGCACCATTTTTGGTAGAGGTTCTAGACCAATTCAGAAATGATGAACTTTTGTGAAGGGCATTTTGGGTTCATTGAAATATTTTTCAATTGATCCTGGTATTTTCAGGGTGGGTGCTGGGGTTTGTTGATCCCCATTTCAAGTTTAAAGAAAATTTAAACATGATGCACACATGACTAGCTAGTCTAGGTCATACCAGAACTAGGGATGTGACAATCTGTTCATCTCTATTTTGCGACTGCGATGAGAAAATAATGCTATTGTTTACTAGTACACTTGTACTCCCTCACTGACAAAACCAATTTGAAATAGAAGGCCAATCATGTACTTGGTTTCACCAACTGGTGAGGATAAAGAGAAACAGAGCTTGAAGAGGAGGAAGAAGAAGAATAAAGAGGAAATGGAGATCACATGATGGTACCGTCCTATGTTATCCTGACATCTTGCTAGTGGTATTGTATTGTTGTGTTGCTACTAGTCTTAATTTACTTGGAAGACTAGCAAGATGCCCGTGCGTTGCACGTAACATCAAGATGCATTTGTATGAGTAGTTTATCTTGTGAGAGAAAAGGCTGAACGAGGGAAGGCCTTATTTACAAATGTGGAGAGGGCTGTGGGTACCTTTTCGCAAAATTGCCATAGTTTCCTTCCTATCGGTCAGATATAAATCGGATGGCCTATATTGCAGGATGGCAGGCACACCATCATCACCAACTCTGTTTTTTATAAGAAAGTAGAGTAGAAAAGAGTAGAGTAGAGATAGATAGAGAAATGCAGCAGAGTAGTACTTGGGTTGACGACACATCATACTAATTAACTGGATTCTGGAAGCATCTGTGACCCAGCTCTACACGATCAACAGTGCCAGCCTCAGTCGAGGCCATTCAAGGGCTCCGACAACGTCTACCTTACATGTGAGACGATCCTCCGGGGAGACCTTCCACTTCTGCTGTCTCTCCTGCAAGTTCACTTAATTAATTAGGAGTACTTAAGTACCACTAATTTATTGCTACCTAATTTTCCTGTTGGAGTTAAACAAATCTTTAGTAGCACCCTATGCTAAATCATGTACGTGTGTATGTGTGTCTGTGGAGGTGAATCATGTGGTGGAGCAGGGAGGGAATCTTCGTAGTGTCATGACATAATAGTGCTATTGTTTTGCATGTCAATTTATTGCCATTGGTTCGATGAGGCAATGTTTTGTGTATTGTCCATCATGAATTTGATGCTACTGTTAGAGTAATATGCTAATGTCTTTCTATCCTTTCTCACTAAGCTAATGAAGGTTTCACCTTGTTCCTACTTGTGCAAACATGGATCATGTTGTGCCAATCATACATTTTAGTGGAACTACACAAGACAATACAATGAATTGTATCCTAGCCAGTACTTTAACTCTGCTGGAAGTTCTTGATAATCTTTCGATATAATCTCAGCACTGGTAAACAAGAGTGATTTCAACCATACATTTGAAGTGCACAAAAATATATACTATTGAGTGATTCCAGTGAGTGCTTTATCATCTCTTCTGGACTACAGGAATAAGCTTTTTTGCTCAAGTTGGTACCGGCCTAAGGCCTTCATCCATATTAGTTTGCTATCATCTCTATTTGTATAATGCTACTATCATGAGAAACTCCTTTATCTTTGCACGTTAAAGTTTTGCAACCTATGATACATGGCAATGCTTTGAGTGTTGAGCTAATTGGCACTGATTAAATAAACTAATACCTCTCTTTAAGCAAGACTACTATGTTGCTAACTTTACCCATTAAGATAATGAGGGTGCTTCTATTTGTTAGTGTATGTTTCATCAACTAGTCCCACTATTACAGTAATCTCACTCTCTCAATATATGTGCCAACATGGATGCTCGATTTTGGTGGAACTGCACAAAAACTTTGGGTGCTTCATTGCCTCGACAGCTTCCTTCCGTTCCTGTCAGTCGCTTATCTCGGCTTGCTTCCTTCCTTTGCTGTCAGTCGCTTCGCTTATCTCGGCTTCCAGTCAAAGGAAATAGTAATTGATATGCTACCTCACACAGGTTGGTACTGGTCTTTATCCTGATTATTGTGCTTGTCATATGTATTGGTAATTTGGTATTGTGCTACAATTTGCCGATTCCATAAAGGAGTAACTTGGAGCCTGAACTCGCAGGAAAATCATTACATTGAGCGATTTCAGTAGAACTGCACAAAAAGATCAGATGGACATATACTTATGTTGCTGCTATGTACTCCAAAGTTCACTCAGACAAGCATCGATGTTGACAAGAAGAAGTGCCTATATTCATTCGAGTATCAATCGACATCAACCAGTTGTCAAACTCCAAGTATTAGGAGAGTGAACGCCAAAAATATTGCTTGGCGCATAGCCCAGAAAAACGCAGTCCAGTCTTTGGTCCCAACTTGTGCCTTTTGGTTATCGGCACATATGGTAGCGAACTGTACGGCATGGAGTCTAAAGATTCCAGACAAGTTGGTTGACGCATATATTCATCTGGCACTTAATTAGTCTGCATGCCAGGGATGCTACATTTCAGTTGAACTGCACAAAAAATTTGGGTGGTTCATTTTCTCAACCGCCTCCTTTCTTGTCTGCAGTGTAGAATTTTGGCGAGCTACAGGACCAAGATGAGCCAGTAAACTAGTTGGATGAAAGTAGTGGCCAAGTTGCTCAAACCTCCCTCGGCACGAGGCCACTATTTGAGGATAAACCTACAAGCAAAGTTCAGATTGTCTGTGCTGCCTCTTATGTACTCGAAAGTTTACTCGTACAAGCATTAATTTTAGCAAGAAGTACCTCCAACTGAACACCATTTACCAGTGTGTACCCTAGGTAATTAAAGTTTGTCCATGGATGATATTAGCTGTGATCTCAATCATTTGGATGCATAAACATACTGAACATGTGTATATCTGAATCTTTTTGTGAATTATCTATGAATATTGTCGTGTGATCTATCAGTCATTTGGATGCATAGACATGTTGAACTTGTGTATATATATGAATCTTTTGAGTTGTTGATTGTGAATGTTGGCTATGAATATGAACGTGTCCTATGAACCTGAGTTTTATACGAATGTTTATCTTTTCTGTTGTACTTGTGTGTGAACTTATTAGTATGTCTACTGTGGGATTTGTGACGTGTGGGTGTCAACGGCACACCTTCTTCCCGAGAAGAATTGCACTTGCTTTGTTAGGGCAGCAACGGGGCATCAGCTCTTTTTAATATTTTTGCTCTATCTTCCCCCTCCCCCGCTCAAACCCCGCCGTAATGTTTTCGGCCTCAAAACAAGCATAGTACTGCATTGTTTTTGGGGCTTGATGAAAAATCGAGTGCTGGTTTCTGTAGGTTGGCCCGCCCAACAAATGGACTGCTGGTCCACCATGGACTGGGAGGCTAAAAATACAAGTTGTATGGTGCAGAGGCAAGTAAAAAAACTCCATCGAGAGCCATCCATTGAAGAAACAAAATCGCGTCTGATGTGCTTCTTCTATCGCGCCGCCGGCCCCCTCTTTTATCAAGTTCGCTCGGGGATCTAGCTGGTATCATTTTTTCCAGAGGGCAACAAGTATCAGCTAGGCCTAGGTTTTGTTTTTTTAACATGCGTAGCCCACGACATACGGAGACAGTGGTTTCAACTTATTTTCTGAGGTCCATACTGGCCTATGGCCTCCCAGCGTAGGTTTTACTTTTTCTCAAAGATCGGTAGCCCAATGTTTTTTTAATAAAACAAAGATCTCTGTTCTATTTATCTATATATAAGAATAATAATGCGGTGTCCAATTTATGTTTTCCCTTCTAACCACATTATATATATTTCTATTATTACTATTATCATATATTTTATAGAGACTTATATATACACTATAAAAACATCCCACGTGTTATTAACTTAAAAAAGTAAATGTTTAACAGAAGTTGTCAAGGAAAATCCTGGTTGTTTTTGACTCACAGGCAAGGAATATCCTGGTGATTGCGTACAAAAGTTTGCAAAGATTTTAAGCACCAATGTAATAATAACGCGCTCATTTTTATTTTGAGCAATAACTCGCTAATTTGTTAATTATATATATATAAATGTGTCGCTCCAGTTTATTTTTTGATATTAATTGCTCCTTCTAACCTAACATTATATATAGAACGAGCCCAGCTAATTCGTATTTCAAGAAAGTTCAAATGGGCTGGGATTTCTTAGAAAATATTAAATGGGCCGCATTGACACGAAATTATTTGTTCACCCAGCCCAGCAAATGGACTGTACATTCTAGAAAACATGGGTTAAATATATGCCACATTTTTGTAGGCTGACATGTGGGCCAATAGGTCGAAGCCTACGCAGGGCGTTGTCAACTTGGTCAACAAATGATTATAACATCCACAGCCATTGGGTTTATATCCAACGGCCGGCATGCACCTTCAATCTCTCGTCTTCTTCCTCCAGCGTCACCGGGACCGCCTGGTCCGGCCTCCGGCGGCTAGCGGCTCTGCTTAGCACGCATCGCTGCGAAGCGCTACCCCACCGCCGACCAGGCTATCCCTCCACCCCTCCACACCTCCTATGATTCTCCACCGACTGCAGCCCCACGCCGCACCAGAACCAGTTATAACCCCTGTACTCCTCTCAATCTGTGACTCCACTGCCGCGTCTTCCCATCTTCGGGTCGTTCCCGTCCGGGGCCTCGCCGTTGTCCACCGCCTCGCTGCGCTCGGCGCGGCGTTGTCAACAAACGAGAGTCGTTGGAAGAGGACTGTACGTTGAGAGCCTGACGGCTGGGACCCACAAGGTCCATGGTCGCACGTAAGGAAAGTTCCTCCTTATTAAGCTGAAAAAATGTTTCCTCCCCCTGATAGCTAGGACCCACCGGCTGTATCTTCGCACAGAAGGAAGTGCCTCCTTGTTATGCGAAAAAAACTATTCCTCCCGTTGACAGCTGGGACCCGTCAGATTTGGTGGCTGACTTGTGGGCCTACTAAGCGGACGTGTACGCAGGGCTTTGTCAACTTAATCAACAAATGATTCTAGCAGCTGGACCATTGGATGTTAATCCAACAGTCGTGCTCCTTCTTCAACCTCTGGTCTTGCTCCTGTCTCCCGTGGGTGGCAGTGCTGCCGCGCACCCGAACCAGTCAAGTTTCCCACTCCTCTCCATCTGCAACTCCACTACCGCGTCTTCCCCATCTCCAGGTAATTCCAGTCTGGGGCCTCGCCGTCGTCCACCGGCCTTGGTGCGCTCGGCACGGTGTGGTCAACATGGTCAAAAAACGAGATTCATCGGAAGATGACTGTACGTGAGAGGCTGACAGTGGGGACGCACCATGCCCATGGACGCATGCATGCAACTGCATCCTTTTTACCCTGAAAAATAATGTTTTCTCCCCCTGACTGCTGGGACCCACCAGCTACATCTTCGCACACAAGGAAGTGCGTCCTTATTACGGGCAAAAAAATATCCCCCCTGACAGCTAGGACCCAGCAGCTATATCTTCGCACGCAAGGAAGTGCGTCCTTATCCTCCCTGACAGCTGGGACCCACCCGGTCGGAGCGTACGTACCGTTGTCTATCTTGTCGGAACGTGTACGTACATACTGGTCGATCGGTCGCTCTGCAACGATGAACCATGGCCGAGTAAGTAGCGGCACATGTCATAGTAGAGCCCCCACGTAGCAGTTCAGGTTGTCCCGTCTAAACTGTGTACACGTACATACAGCCACACGCCAAAAAATACGGCCACGTACGTACATATGGGCAGGGTCTCGAACGCCTACTCACGCATATGTACGGCCATGGGTCATGTACATGGCTGGGTCGGAACGGAGAAACTGCGTCGTCGTCGTGTTCATCGGGAGCCAACCGGCTTGGACGGAATAGCTGATCGAAACGAGGCCTGGCGTACTGCAGAACAGAGGAAGCGGCCTTGTGTTCGACCAGCCACGGTCAAAACGGGACCCTGTTCATCGGGAGGGGTCTGGCATACTGCAAAATGGAGGAAACGTACTTCTGTTGGACCTCCTACGGTCGAAACAGGGTCCTGTTGATTGGGAGGGGTGTGGCATACCGCAAAACGGAGGAAACGGACTTGTGTTGGAGCGCTACGGTCGAAACGAGGGTCCTGTTCATCGGGAGGGGTGTGGCGTACCGCAAAATGGGACTCCACGGGATACTGTTCATCTCCACCATCGACCTCCTCCAACCTCCACGGGCTACTTTTCATCCACCGTCGACCTCCTCCAGCCTCCACCTGCGACTGTTCATCCACAGGCTCCTGTTCATCCAGCCTCCACCGCTCCTCCACCGGCTACTGTTCAGCCGTCCCTCTCCACGGGGTCCTGTTCAACCACCACTCCATGGGCTACTGTCCATCCAGCCCTCCACCGGCTACTGTTCAACCAGCCCTCCACGGGGTCCTGTTAATCCACCCTCAACCGGCTCGATCGGGGTCTTGTTCATCCAGCGGCAACGGCCTCTACTACCACGGGGTCATGTTCATCCAACCCCCCACCGGGAACTGTTCATCCAACCCCCCAACAACGCTCACTGTTCATCAAGGGAAGGAGGCAGCAGGTTCGATCGGCTTCAGTTAGCAGCAGGTTCGATCAGCTTCAGTTAGCAGCAGTAGCGAACGAAGGAATCGCTCGATCGGGTTCAGTCCATCGATCGATCGCTCGGGTTCAGTAACGCGTAGCCTGCAGTGCAATCGCTCGGGTTCAGTTAGAGCCCAATGCCTCACACCCACGCGCATACGCGTACGAGAGAAACGCGCATTGCTCGGCCCCCGACCACCCACCGTAACCGGGAACTCCCCGATATTTTCCTTGCCCTCGCTTCTACCACGGTTTTTTCTGTCATGGACGGCCCAAAGAATGTCATGCAGCTGGGTCTCCGGCCCGCCCAGGACAAAAAGCCCATTTTCTGTCATGATTTTTTTCATAGAAGTAGGAGCCCACCACATCTATGATGATACCAGGTTTTGTCACAATTATCGTCATAGAAGTGTCATAAGCATGACAGAACAAAATTCGTTCGGCCCAAAATGTCACGGATGTGTCTTTTTTTGTAGTTCTTGTCGGAGAGTTCCAATAGCAAGAGATCCAAAGCTACGGCGCCTGCTGTGAAGAAGGTCCCGACAGGACTGGCTGGCGCTGATGGTACCTTTACTATCAGTGCCACCCTTGACGACAAATAGGAAAACGCACTCGTTGCATTCCTGTGGGCGAATGTCGATGTGTTTGCACGGCAACCATCTGACATCCCCGGTGTTCCCAGGGAGGTAATCGAGCACCACCTTGCTGTCTGCCAACATGCCCGACCCGTCAAGCAGAAGGTCCGAAAGCAAGCTTTGGAGCGTGTTGGATGTGGGGTTCCGGCAAACCCTTAAGGTTCGAACACTGGGGTGCGCGTGAAGTCTTTCCCTCCTACCAATCTACGCCCTAGCTCGCTAAGATCTCACGGCGAACTCGATGAACTCGCAACATAGAAAGACACGGGATTTATGCTGGTTCGGGCCACCGTTGTGGTGTAATACCCTACTCCAGTGTGGTGGTGGTGGATTGCCTCTTGGGCTGATGATGAACAGTACAAGGGAAGAACAGCCTCCTGAGGTTGAGGTGTTCTTGTGCGTACGAGCTTGTGCGGTTGGATCGATGCCTCCTACTGTGGTGGCTAGACCTATTTATAGAGGCCCTGGTCCTCTTCCCAAATATCGAGCGGGAAGGGAGCCAACAACGGCGGGCAAATTTGAAGGGGGACAGCTAGTACAAGCTATCCTGACAAAAGCGGTCTTCGCCTGCGAAAAGCTCTGGTGGTGACGCTGTCTTGGGCTCCACGATGACCTCCGTCTTGCCGTCCTCCTGGTCTTGGTCTCGTTGCACCAATATAGCAACCTTTGCCTGATGCCTCGGTACTCTTCGCCTGCGCTGGCCTCCTTAGCACCAAAGAGGAAATAAGGACGCTGCGCGCGCTGGCGCCCGCCTGGCGCCCGCCTGGTGCCGTTCGTCATGGCTCACGTCACGAGAGCCTCGTGAGGTTTTGCCCCGCCTTGATATCTCCGCTCCTCGTGAGCCTGCCTGGCTAGGCTACTCCAGAGGAGGTCTTGCGTCGTCCGCCTCGCGAGGCTTGGACCCTCGCGAGGGTCTTGGATGCCTTGTTGATGAAGATGGGCCGTACGGCCTGCTGGCTTAGCCACGCTGTGGGCCGCAGGCAGGCAAGTCTGGGGACCCCCATTCCCAGAACGGCGACAGTAGCCCCCGGGCCCAAGGTGCGCTCGAGCTTGGCTTCGCGGCGAAGCCAAGGGTCAAGTTCGGAGCACTGCGGGCTCCAAAAGCCTGCGGCCTCGGTTGACGTGTGGCGGTTGATTGGACGTGGGCGTCTCCGCTTCCCCACGCTGCCTTGGCAACTGCACGACTTGATAAGTCCCTGCGATATGCAAGGAAAACCATCATTACCTGCGATCGTGGGAGACGCCGGTTGGCCTTCTCTTGCTATAAAGGGGGAGGGGGCGGAGCCCCCGTCGCCCATCTCTTCCTCGTTCGCTTGCTTCTTCCTCCTTGCTCCACTGCTGACAGCAATGGCGCCTATCGGAAGGTTTTATGCCGAAGAGAAAGGAAAGGCTCCCCGTGATGATCTGGGGCCACTTCCGCCAAAGAAGAGGTCGATCCATCACCGTGATGAAGCGGCGATGCAGGTGGTGTCGAGGCCCTGGTGCGAGCGGCCTCCTCCGGGGTACCCGCTACCCTTGTACGCCCGAACCGAGGGCTCGGTAGGTCAGAGCAACGAGCAGCGGAGCCCACGCCGTGCCCGGGGTTGCCGCGCAACGGCGACGCGTGCCGTCGCCCCCGGGATCCACGCCACGGACTCCTCGCATGAGTTGGTGCTGTGGGCACCGATGCCTCCAAGCTCCTGGATCCGCTTCCCGCGGTTCTTCTCCGACATGATGCCGCCGTGGGGGCCTCTCGAGCTCTGGTTGCAGCACGCCAACTGCAGCGCTCCGGCAACTGGAGCGGAGATCAAAGTGGTTCCCACCGGCAAGATCTTCATGACCGGCGGCTGGGGGGAGATCGCATGGGTTTGCCGTGCAAGGGGCGCCCTCGCGATCCACTTCGAGTACGACGGTGCTTCCACGCTCTTCTTCAAGGTCTTCGACCCCGAGGGCCGCCGCCTGGAGTGCTGCTCCGGAGAGGAGCGCCAAGCCGACGCACGCTTCGCTCGTGGCTACTCCAGTAGCAGCAGCCCTTGGGAGTCCAGCAGCTCTCCTGAGCTTTACGAGACTCCGGAGACGAGCGACGACAGCTACGTGCCCCCGAGCTCTCGCCGCGCCCGGAGTAGAGCTGCGGCGTCCGGCCATCGCGCCGCTGGTCTGGATGGGGTTGGCGCTGGCCTCCCATGGCCCACTGTTGATGATGGCGTCCGCCACGGAAGGTGTAGATAGGATTCCCCTTAGTATCAGCTTTTGTTTCCTGCAAAGAATCACGAATCACCCCGTGGGGGCATGTAAGGGTCTGTAATGTGTTTAGTGCCTATCTCCCCTGTTATGAGAATTTGGTGAACACACGTCCCGTTAAGGCTCGGTCCCCCTTTCTTTCCTCGCGATGGCTTGTTGCTCTATGCTGACAGGTCCCAGTCCCCAGGCAGGCTACAACCGTCGCTGGTATGCCAGGTCGCGTGCCGTGGTCAAGGCCAGGAGGTGTGCGGCCTAAGGTCCAGTAAGAGCCCCTGAGGCGTGATGCTCAGGAGGTCCCCCTTAGCGCTCAAGCAGCCATGGTAACGCGAGAAAGGGAGTCGACGTGGCCGCAACGGGGTTGCGGCGAGGCGTGAGCGACCATTAGGCCCAAACATTTAGCCGATTCGAGTGCAGGACTTATCTTTTTGATTTCGTGGCGACTCCTGACGTTGCGCCAGAGCTGCGCGCCTACTTGTGCGGCATAGCTAGACTGGCCCATACGAGTTCCCCTCCCCTCATGCTCTCCGTAGTGCTCTACGTCGTCAGGTCCCGGCCCTCGAGCGAGCTCAGCCGCCGCTGGTATGCCAGGTCGCGATGCCGTGGTCACGGCCAGGGGGTGAGGGCTGGAGAGCCAGAAAGAGCTCCTGAGTCGCGATACTCAGGAGCCCCCCTTTTAACGCGCAAGCGAATTGCATGAGAGAAAAGGAGACTCGCGGTGCCGCCTGCTATCCTTCCCACGGGATCCCTGTGAACATGCACAGAAGAAACACGGTTTGCTGTTACAGCTGTCAGCCTGCCGCTGGTTGCTCTGGATGAGATGAAGGCACTGAGGGCCTGGTGACGTGACGTGCGCGGGGCGAGCCGCGAGCCGAAGCTCGACCGCTCAGATTTGTCGACGTGACAGGGACGGACCCATGCACCAGCGCCGTGCCTGTGTGGAGGCCCCGGGGGAGGCGATGATCGGGCAGGTGGTAGAGGTTGGCAGGTTAAGCATGGAGAGCAGATCAGCTTAGGTAAATGCAGGAAGATACATGCCACTGGGTCTGGCCCGAGCGGCTTGGGGATGATGCAGCCCAAGGGGCGCCCCCAGCAAGGTAAGCTAAAGACATAAGCAAAAGGGATACATGCCACAGGGACGGACCCATGTGGCCTGGGAATAATGCAGCCCGAGGGGCGCTCCCAGCTTAAACGAGCTTGGAAGATGTCACCTGGTTCTGTAGACGAAGTAGAGTTGGTGCAGCTGAAGGCGTGCGTTGAAGAAATGACTCCTCATGAGCCACCGGGACCCTGAGCCTCGGGAGGCTCTGGGGGCTCGGGAGGTTCCCTGAAGACCGTCTCCATCTCCTCCAGGACGGCGTGGTACCTGGCCTCCTGAGCCGCCAGGACACGCCGCAGGTCGCGTTGATAGGCTGACGCCACGCTCGGCAAGCCGAAGGGCATGCGAACGTAGCTGTGTGGTGGGCCCTCGCAGCGGCCCACACGCGATGGCCAGAAGCGCTCCTGAGATGCGGCCCTGTTGAGCCCTGGGGACGTCGATGCAGACACGCAGCCCAGCATCCTCGCTAGGATGCGGAGCTGCGCCTTGTGAGCGGCTGTCGCCGCGCATGGCCCTTGCATCTTGCAGTTCCTGAGTGGTCTTGGTGATGAACTCCTGGGTGGTGGGCACTCCTTGCCCTGTGCTCTCCTGAGGGTCACGTGCCACGAAGCACGCCTCCAAGTGGTGCCCAAGAGCCTCCCTCGTGAGGTTGGCAAGGTCTGAGGCCCTCCGGAAGAGAGCCCCCGAGCCCTGCCTGAGGAGGGCACCGGCCGCGCCTTCCTATGCGATGGAGGGTGGCGCCCCTGGAGCGGGCGCTGATCCTGACGAGGCTCCTGCCGCGGCGCCATCCTCCTGAGGTCCTGCACGACGCGGCTGCTTCTTCTTGGGGATGGCCTCCGAGGGCCTTCATTTCTGCTGTCGGGGTCGTCGGTTGCTGCAGCTTGAAAGGCGCGCTCGAGGGAGCACATCGCATCCCTCTCTTCACACGGGACCGTGATGATTCCTCCGCTTCCTGGCATCTTGAGAACGTTGTAGCCGTGATGAGTGACTGCCATGAACTTGGCCAGGGCTGGATACCCGAGGATGGCATTGTACGGCAGGCGGATATGCGCGATGTCGAAGTCGATGAGCTCGGTGCGGTAGTTCTTGCGCTCCCCGAAGGTGACAGGCAGGCGGACCTGCCCTACAGGTGTGGTGGAACCGTCGGTCACTCCTGAGAAAGGCTTGGTTGGCTGGAGCTGTTCATATGGCACTTGGAGGTTGTCGAACGTGTCGACGGACAGGACGTTGAGCCCTGCGCCGCCGTCGATGAGGGTCTTGGTGACCTGCACATTGCTGATGACTGGGGAACACAGCATAGGGAGGGCGCCAGCGGTGGCTGCGCACTTGAGCTGATCCGCCGAGTTGAAAGTGATGGCGCATTGGGACCACTTGAGCGGGCGCGTGGCCTCGAGCTTGGGGAGCACCGCGCTCACCTCGCGAGCGAACTGTTTGAGATGTGCTGAGAGGCTGGGGCCTGGGCGCCGCCCAAGATGCAGGCGATTGCACGCGGCTCCTGGAAGCCCCCAGCCCCCTCGTCCTGGTGGTGGTCGTCGTTCCTTCTTGGTGGCGGCAGCGGGGGAAGACCGGTGTTGCCCTGGGGGCGATCCTCATGAGGCGGGTCCCTCCAGGCGCCCTCGCGAGGTTGGTCCTACCGGCGGTCCTCACGAGGCCGGTCGCGCCACTCCTGGCGCGGGCCACGGTCGTCCCAGCGTCCGCCTCCACGTCCTCCTCCGCGGCCGTAGCCCCGGTCGTTGCGCTTGGGGCGTCGACCGTAGCGTCCTTCCCGTATGGCTCTGAGCTCATGACAGTCGCTGGTGTTGTGGGTGTTCAGGTTGTGGAAGGCGCAGAACGGTCGACCGTTCTTGGATGACTCGGGCTGATCTCTGCCTCGCTTGGTGTCGGGCTCCGCTGCGAGCACCACTGCCTCCTTGCGCTTCACGTCCTTGGCCTTGGCCTTCTTCTCCTCGGCTCTTGCAGTGGCAGCTCGAGGAGAGAAAGGCGCCCCTCCTCAGCTCTTGCGCACTTGGTCGCCAGGTTGAACAGCTCCTGAGATGTGCAGAGCTCCTCGTGGATGGCGAGCTCTTCCTTCATCTTGACGTCACGGACACCGTCTGAGAACGCGGAGATGATGGCCTCGTCCGTGACCTTGGGGATCTTGAGGCGGGTGTTGTTGAAGCGCTGGATGTACTTCTGGAGGGTCTCTCCTGGTTGTTGCTTGATGCGGCATAGATCACCCACGGCCGGTGGGCGGTCGCGAGTGCCCTGGAAGTTGGCGACGAAGTGGTCGCGCATCTCGTCCTAGGAGGAGATCGAGCCGTGCTGCAGGTTCAGGAGCCAGGAGCGAGCTCCATCCTTGAGAGCCATGGGAAACCAGTTCGCCATGAATTTTTCGTCGCCGTTGGCCGCTTCGATGCTCAGCTCATAGAGCTGAAGGAACTCCGCGGGGTCGGCGGTGCCGTCGTAGCGAGGAGGCAGATCGGGCTTGAACTTGCCTGGCCAGGCGACGCTACGCAGCTCGGGGGTGAAGGCGCGGCAGCCGGCCATGATTGCCGGGCCCGCTTCGGAGGTGGAGCTTGGTCTTGATGAGGTCCGCGCCGCGCCGCTGCAGGCGGCATGCGGTCTTGACGAGGTGGCGCGGGGAGTGTAGGTGCGGCTTCTCGCGGCTGCGGGATTTCTTGGCAGCTTCTCTCTTCGCGCGCGGGCGCCGGGCGCGGCGGATCATGCCGCGGAGCCGTGCGCCTTGGTGCAAAGGCGCCGTCTTGGGGCTGAGGTGGTGGAGGCACGCCATGAGCCTCGTCGCCCATGGCTGGTTGAGGGGGAGGTAGAGAGAGGGACGACACTGGGGAGCCCCCTGCGGCACGGACGAGCTCGGCGACGCGGTCGAGCCACTCCTCGTAGAGGTCGTCGACGGGGAGGTAGCGCAGGAGCTCGTTTGCCGCGAGGAGCGCGGCCCGTGCCTCCATGGGAGCACGGCGCGCGTGAGACGAAGAACCGGCAGGGGTCAGCGATGGAGTAGCGGTGTGGCGGTCCTGCCGCACCGAAGGATGCAGCATGGACGCCTGCTGCTCGTTCCCCGCCTGGCCGGTGGCAGCGTTGGCGGCGGGAGACGGAGAACGACGAGGTGGCCCGCGAACGGGAGCCGTCTGAGCGACGCGGGCGGTGAGGGCAGCCCGACGCTTAGCTCGAGCACGATGAGCGTCCGCCATGGAGACGACGGAGCGATGGAGCGACAAACTGATGGAAGGGAAGTTACGGCACACCCCTACCTAGCACGCCAAATGTCGGATGTGGGGTTCCGGCAAACCCTTAAGGTTCGAACACTGGGGTGCGCGCGAAGTCTTTCCCTCCTACCGATCTACGCCCTAGCTCGCTAACATCTCGCGGACAAACTCAACGAACTCGCAACACAGAAAGACACGGGATTTATACTGGTTCGGGCCACCGTTGTGGTGTAATACCCTACTCCAGTGTGGTGGTGGATGGATTGCCTCTTGGGCTGATGATGAACAGTACAAAGGGAGAACAGCCTCCTGAGGTTGAGGTGTTCTTGTGCGTACGAGCTTGTGCGCGTCTCTGGATCCGATGGCTACTACTGTGGTGGCTAGACCTATTTATAGAGGCCCTGGTCCTCTTCCCAAATATCGAGCGGGAAGGGAGCCAACAACGGCGGGCAAATTTGAAGGGGGACAGCTAGTACAAGCTATCCTGACAAAAGTGGTCTTTGCCTGCGAAAAGCTCTGGTGATGACGCTGCCTTGGGCTCCACGATGACCTCCGTCTTGCCGTCCTCCTGGTCTTGGTCTCGTTGCACCAATATAGCAACCTTTGCCTGATGCCTCGGTACTCTTCGCCTGCGCTGGCCTCCTTAGCACCAAAGAGGAAATAAGGACGTTGCGCGCGCTGGCGCCCGCCTGGTGTCGTTCGTCATGGCTCACGTCACGAGAGCCTCGTGAGGTTTTGCCCCGCCTTGATATCTCCGCTCCTCGTGAGCCTGCCGGGCTGGGCTACTCCAGAGGAGGTCTTGCGTCGTCCGCCTCGCGAGGCTTGGACCTCCGAGGTCTTGGATGCCTTGTTGATGAAGATGGGTCGTACGGCCTGCTGGCTTAGCCACGCCGTGGGCCGCAGGTAGGCAAGGTCTGGGGACCCCGTTCCCAGAACGCCGACACCAGCGGCAGCAGTTCAATGCCAAGGAAATTAAGAAACTTGAGGCAGTATGGTTTGGTTCAAAAGGAAGTTACTGCATCCACATGTGTTAGCAAACCAGTTGAGTGGTGCGCAAGGGCTAATGGGTAAATGGAGCTGGTGCATAGCTTTCACTGATTAAACAAGGCCCCCGGAGGACCCATTTCCCTTGCCGCGCATCACTCAGATTGTGGATTCCACCTCCGGGTGCTACCTGCTTCTTTTTGGACTGCCTACTCTGGTACCATCCAGATTTTATGTCCAAGGAAGACAAAGAGAAAGACAACGTTCATCACTCCATATGGACTTACTGCTTCGTACGTATGCCCTTCGGATTGAAGAGCGTCAGATCCACCTTTGCAAGGGCAGTCCAGATTGGTTTTGAGTCACAATTGCACAGAAACATTGAAGCTTACATGGATGATATTGTAGTCAAGACCAAGGACAGATCGACCCTTATTCAGGATTTGGAAGAGACCTTTTCCAATCTGCGCAAGATCAACTTGAAGCTGAACCCGCAGAAGTGTGTTTTTGGTGTTCCCTCCGGCAAGCTACTTGGCTTTTTTGTATCCCATCGTGGGATAGAGGCAAACCCCGATAAGATCAAGGCTATCGAGCAGATTCAAGCACCCAAGACAGTCAAGGATGTGAGGCGTTTGACTGCATGCATTGCCGCTCTCAGCAGGTTCATTTCAAAGTCTGCCGAGCGTGCCTTGTCGTTCTTCAAAATCTTGAAGAAAGCAGGACCCGTGGAGTGGACTCCAGAGGTAGACACTGCACTACAAGATTTGAAGGCCGTCTTGTCGTCTGTGCCCACTTTGGTTGCTCCCAAACCATAAGAGCTATTGCTTCTATACTTGGCGGCAACTAATCAAGCGGTTAGCGCAGCACTAGTGGTGCAGCGGGAAGTGGAAGAAGCAGTAGCCATGGCCAGTGTCCCCCGCGGGAGAGAAGTGAGCACACCCCAGGAAGGTCAGATGCAGATCAACACAGAGAAGAGCCAGGCAGTGGAGACAGCCCCAGGGTTGTGGCAAGGAAGAAAGTGGTGCAACGCCCAGTGTACTTTGTCAGCTCCCTGTTACAGGGGGCTAGATCGAGATACTCTGGCATGAAAAAGTTGATTTTTAGCCTCATCATGGCCTCAATGAAACTGCGCCACTATTTCCAAGCCCATGAGATCACGGTTGTCACCCGCTTCCCTTTGCAACGGATACTCAGAAACCCTGAAGCCACCGCCAGGATAGTAGAATGGGCCTGGGAGCTATCTAGCTTGGTTTGAAGTTTGAGAGCACATCAATTATCTAGAGCAGAGCATTGGCAGAGTTTATTGCAGAGTGGATGCCAACCCCTAATGAGGAAGTGCTGGAGACAGTTATTCCCGACAAGGAAGCGCCCCAAGAATGGATTATGTATTTAGATGGTGCCTTCTCCCTACAAGGTGCAGGAGCTGGTGTGCTTCTCGTTGCTTCCACAGGGGAGCACCTTAAGTACATCGTCTAGATGCATTTTCCCCAGGACAAGGCTACCAACAATACTACAGAGTATGAAGGGCTTCTTGCCGGGCTCAGGATGAAGGAAATATGCCCTAGAGGCAATAATAAAGTATTATATATTTCCTTATATCATGATAAATGTTTATTATTCATGCTAGAATTGTATTAACCGGAAACATTATACATGTGTGAATACATAGACAAACAGAGTGTCACTAGTATGCCTCTACTTGACTAGCTCGTTAATCAAAGATGGTTATGTTTCCTAGCCATAGACATGAGTTGTCATTTGATTAACGGGATCACCTCATTAGGAGAATGACGTGATTGACTTGACCCATTCCGTTAGCTTAGCACCCGATCGTTTAGTATGTTGCTATTGCTTTCTTCATGACTTATACATGTTCCTATGACTATGAGATTATGCAACTCCCGTTTACCGGAGGAACACTTTGTGTGCTACCAAACGTCACAACGTAACTGGGTGATTATAAAGGTGCTCTACAGGTGTCTCCAAAGGTACTTGTTGGGTTGGCGTATTTCGAGATTAGGATTTGTCACTCCGATTGTCGGAGAGGTATCTCTGGGCCCACTCGGTAATGCACATCACTATAAGCCTTGCAAGCATTGTGACTAATGAGTTAGTTGCGGGATGATGTATTACGGAACGAGTAAAGAGACTTGCCGGTAACGAGATTGAACTAGGTATCGAGATACCGACGATCGAATCTCGGGCAAGTAACATACCGATGACAAAGGGAACAACGTATGTTGTTATGCGGTCTGACCGATAAAGATCTTCGTAGAATATGTGGGAGCCAATATGGGCATCCAGGTCCCGCTATTGGTTATTGACCGGAGAGGTGTCTCGGTCATGTCTACATAGTTCTCGAACCCAAAGGGTCCGCACGCTTAAAGTTACGATGACAGTTATATTATGAGTTTATATGTTTTGATGTACCGAAGGTTGTTCGGAGTCCCGGATGTGATCACGGACATGACGAGGAGTCTCGAAATGGTCGAGACATAAAGATTGATATATTGGACGACTATATTCGGACACCGGAAGTGTTCCGGAGAAGTTTCGGATTAAACCGGAGTGCCGGAGGGTTACCGGAACCCCCCGGGGAAGTATTGGGCCTTGGTGGGCCTTGAGGGGAGAGAGAGGGCAGCAGCCAGGAGGTGGCGCGCCCCCTCCCAGGAGGAGTCCTAGTTGGACTAGGAGAGGGGGGCGCAGCCCCCTTTCCCTCTCCCTCTCCCTCTCTTTCCTTCCCCCCTTCTTTTCCTAGTAGGACTAGGAAAGGGGAGTCCTACTCCTACTAGGAGGAGGACTCCCCCTCTCTCCTTGGCGCGCCTAGGGCAGCCGGCCTCCCCCTTTCTCCTTTATATACGGGGGCAGGGGGGCACCTAAGAACACACTTGATATATGATATTTTAGCCGTGTGCGGTGCCCCCCTCCACCATATTACACCTCGATAATACCGTTGCGGAGCTTAGGCGAAGCCCTGCGTCGGTGGAACATCATCATCGTCACCACGCCGTCGTGCTGACGAAACTCTCCCTCAACACTCGGCTGGATCAGAGTTCGAGGGACGTCATCGAGCTGAACGTGTGTAGAACTTCGGAGGTGACGTGCGTTCGGTAGTTGATCGGTTGGATCGTGAAGACGTACGACTACATCAACCGCGTTGTGATAACGCTTCCGCTGTCGGTCTACGAGGGTACGTGGACAACACTCTCCCCTCTCGTTTGCTATGCATCACCATGATCTTGCGTGTGCGTAGGAAATTTTTTGAAATTACTACGTTCCCCAACAGTGGCATCCGAGCCTGGTTTTATGCGTTGATGCTATGCACGAGTAGAACAGAAGTGAGTTGTGGGTGATATAAGTCATACTGCTTACCAGCATGTCATACTTTGGTTCAGCGGTATTGTGAGATGAAGCGGCCCGGACCGACATTACGTGTACGCTTACGCGAGACTGGTTTCACCGTTGCGAGCACTCGTTGCTTAAAGGTGACTGGCGGGTGTCTGTCTCTCTCACTTTAGTTGAACCGAGTGTGGCTACGCCCGGTCCTTGCGAAGGTTAAAACAGCACCAACTTGACAAACTATCGTTGTGGTTTTGATGCGTAGGTAAGAACGGTTCTTGCTAAGCCCGTAGCACCCACGTAAAACATGCAACAACAACGTAGAGGACGTCTAACTTGTTTTTGCAGGGCATGTTCTGATGTGATATGGTCAAGACATGATGTGATATAATTTGTTGTATGAGATGATCATGTTTTGTAACCGAGTTATCGGCAACTGGCAGGAGCCATATGGTTGTCGCTTTATTGTATGAGATGCAATCGCCATGTAATAGTTTTACTTTATCACTAAGCGGTAGCGATAGTCGTAAAAGCAATAAGTTGGCGAGACGACAACGATACTACGATGGAGATCAAGGTGTCGCGCCGGTGACGATGGTGATCATGACGGTGCTTCGGAGATGGAGATCACGAGCACGGTGCTTCGGAGATGGAGATCACAAGCACAAGATGATGATGGCCATATCATATCACTTATATTGATTGCATGTGATGTTAATCCTTTATGCATCTTATCTTGCTTTGATTGACGGTAGCATTATAAGATGATCTCTCACTAAAATTTCAAGATAAAAGTGTTCTCCCTGAGTATGCACCGTTGCGAAAGTTCTTCGTGCTGAGACACCACGTGATGATCGGGTGTGATAGGCTCTACGTTCAAATACAACGGGTGCAAAACAGTTGCACACGCGGAATACTCAGGTTAAACTTGACGAGCCTAGCATATGTACAGATATGGCCTCGGAACACAGAGACCGAAAGGTCGAGCGTGAATCATATAGTAGATATGATCAACATAGTGATGTTCACCATTGAAACTACTCCATCTCACGTGATAATCGGACATGGTTTAGTTGATTTGGATCACGTAATCACTTAGATGATTAGAGGGATGTCTATCTAAGTGGGAGTTCTTAAGTAATATGATTAATTGAACTTAAATTTATCATGAACTTAGTACCTGATAGTATCTTGCTTGTCTATGTTAATTGTAGATAAATGGCCCGTGCTGTTGTTCCGTTGAATTTTAATGCGTTCCTTGAGAAAGCTAAGTTGAAAGATGATGGTAGCAATTACACGGACTGGGTCCGTAACTTGAGGATTATCCTCATTGCTGCACAGAAGAATTACGTCCTGGAAGCACCGCTAGGTGCCAGGCCTCCTGCAAGAGCAACGCCAGAAGTTATGAACGTCTGGCAGAGCAAAGCTGATGACTACTCAATAGTTCAGTGTGCCATGCTTTACGGCTTAGAACCGGGTCTTCAACGACGTTTTGAACGTCATGGAGCATATGAGATGTTCCAGGAGTTGAAGTTAATATTTCAAGCAAATGCCCGGATTGAGAGATATGAAGTCTCCAATAAGTTCTATAGCTGCAAGATGGAAGAGAATAGTTCTGTCAGTGAGCATATACTCAGAATGTCTGGGTATAATAATCACTTGATTCAACTGGGAGTTCAACTTTCGGATGATTGCGTCATTGACAGAATTCTTCAATCACTGCCACCAAGCTACAAGAGCTTCATGATGAACTATAACATGCAAGGGATGGATAAGACAATTCCCGAGCTCTTCGCAATGCTAAAGGCAGCGGAGGTAGAAATCAAAAAGGAGCATCAAGTGTTGATGGTCAGTAAAACCACTAGTTTCAAGAAAAAGGGCAAAGGGAAGAAGAAAGGGAACTTCAAGAAGAACAGCAAGCAAGTTGCTGCTCAGGAGAAGAAACCCAAGTCTGGACCTAAGCCTGAAACTGAGTGCTTCTACTGTAAGCAAACTGGTCACTGGAAGCGGAACTGCCCCAAGTATTTGGCGGATAAGAAGGATGGCAAGGTTAACAAAGGTATATGTGATATACATGTTATTGATGTGTACCTTACTAATGCTCGCAGTAGCACCTGGGTATTTGATACTAGTTCTGTTGCTAATATTTGCAACTCGAAACAGGGGCTACGGATTGAGCGAAGATTGGATAAGGACGAGGTGACGATGCGTGTGGGAAATGGTTCCAAAGTCAATGTGATCGCCGTCGGCACGCTACCTCTACATCTACCTTCGGGATTAGTTTTAGACCTAAATAATTGTTATTTGGTGACAGCGTTGAGCATGAACATTATATCTGGATCTTGTTTAATGCGAGACGGTTATTCATTTAAATCAGAGAATAATGGTTGTTCTATTTATATGAATAATAGCTTTTATGGTCATGCACCCTTGAAGAGTGGTCTATTTTTAATGAATCTCGATAGTAGTGATACACATATTCATAATGTTGAAGCCAAAAGATGCAGAGTTAACAATGACAGTGCAACTTATTTGTGGCACTGCCGTTTAGGTCATATCGGTGTAAAGCGCATGAAGAAACTCCATACTGATGGAATTTTGGAATCACTTGGTACTTGCGAACCGTGCCTCATGGGCAAGATGACCAAAACACCGTTCTCCGGTACTATGGAGAGAGCAACAGATTTGTTGGAAATCATACATACAGATGTATGTGGTCCGATGAATATTGAGGCAGGTGGCGGATATCGTTATTTTCTCACCTTCACAGATGATTTGAGAAGATATGGGTATATCTACTTAATGAAACATAAGTCTGAAACATTTGAAAAGTTCAAAGAGTTTCAGAGTGAAGTTGAAAATCATCGTAACAAGAAAATAAAATTCCTACGATCTGATCGTGGAGGAGAATATTTGAGTTACGAGTTTGGTCTACATTTGAAACAATGCGGAATAGTTTCGCAACTCACGCCACCCGGAACACCATAGCGTAATGGTGTGTCCGAACGTCGTAGTCGTACTTTATTAGATATGGTGCGATCTATGATGTCTCTTACTGATTTACCGCTATCGTTTTGGGGTTATGCTTTAGAGACGGCTGCATTCACTCTAAATAGGACACCATCGAAATCCGTTGAGACGACGCCTTATGAACTATGGTTTGGCAAGAAACCAAAGTTGTCGTATCTTAAAGTTTGGGGTTGCGATGCTTATGTGAAGAAACTTCAACCTGATAAGCTCGAACCTAAATCGGAGAAATGTGTCTTCATAGGATACCCAAAGGAGACTGTTGGGTACACCTTCTATCACAGATCCGAAGGCAAGATATTCGTTGCTAAGAATGGATCCTTTCTAGAGAAGGAGTTTCTCTCGAAAGATGTGAGTGGGAGGAAAGTAGAACTTGATGAGGTAACTGTACCTGCTCCCTTATTGGAAAGTAGATCATCACAGAAATCAGTTTCTGCGACACCTACACCAATTAGTGAGGAAGTTAATGATAATGATCATGAAACTTCAGATCAAGTTATTACTGAACCTCGTAGGTCAACTAGATCAAGATCCGCACCAGAGTGGTACGGTAATCCTGTTCTGGAGGTCATGTTACTAGACCATGACGAACCTACGAACTATGAAGAAGCGATGGTGAGCCCAGATTCCGCAAAATGGCTTGAAGCCATGAAATCCGAGATGGGATCCATGTATGAGAACAAAGTATGGACTTTGGTTGACTTGCCCGATGGATCGGCAAGCCATTGAAAACAAATGGATCTTCAAGAAGAAGACTGACGCTGATGGTAATGTTACTGTCTATAAAGCTCGACTTGTTGCGAAAGGTTTTCGACAAGTTCAAGGGATTGACTACGATGAGACCTTCTCACCCGTAGCGATGCTTAAGTCTGTCCGAATCATGTTAGCAATTGCCGCATTTTATGATTATGAAATTTGGCAAATGGATGTCAAAACTGCATTCCTGAATGGATTTCTGGAAGAAGAGTTGTATATGATGCAACCGGAAGGTTTTGTCGATCCAAAGGGAGCTAACAAAGTGTGCAAGCTCCAGCGATCCATTTATGGACTGGTGCAAGCCTCTCGGAGTTGGAATAAACGCTTTGATAGTGTGATCAAAGCATTTGGTTTTATACAGACTTTTGGAGAAGCCTGTATTTACAAGAAAGTGAGTGGGAGCTCGATAGCATTTCTGATATTATATGTGGATGACATATTACTGATTGGAAATGATATAGAATTTCTGGATAGCATAAAGGGATACTTGAACAAGAGTTTTTCAATGAAAGACCTCGGTGAAGCTGCATATATATTAGGCATTAAGATCTATAGAGATAGATCAAGACGCTTAATTGGACTTTCACAAAGCACATACCTTGACAAAGTTTTGAAGAAGTTCAAAATGGATCAAGCAAAGAAAGGGTTCTTGCCTGTACTACAAGGTGTGAGATTGAGTAAGACTCAATGCCCGACCACTGCAGAAGATAGAGAGAAAATGAAAGTTGTTCCCTATGCTTCAGCCATAGGCTCTATGATGTATGCAATGCTGTGTACCAGACCTGATGTGTCCCTTGCTATAAGTTTAGCAGGGAGGTACCAAAGTAATCCAGGAGTGGATCACTGGACAGCGGTCAAGAACATCCTGAAATACCTGAAAAGGACTAAGGATATGTTTCTCGTTTATGGAGGTGACAAAGAGCTCATCGTAAGGGGTTACGTTGATGCAAGCTTTGACACTGATCCGGACGATTCGAAATCGCAAACCGGATACGTATTTACATTGAACGGTGGAGCTGTCAGTTGGTGCAGTTCTAAGAAAAGTGTCGTGGCGGGATCTACGTGTGAAGCGGAATACATAGCTGCTTCGGAAGCAGCAAATGAAGGAGTCTGGATGAAGGAGTTCATATCCGATCTGGGTGTCATACCTAGTACATCGGGACCAATGAAAATCATTTGTGACAATACTGGTGCAATTGCCTTAGCAAAGGAATCCAGATTTCACAAGAGACCCAAGCACATCAGAAGACGCTTCAATTCCATCCGGGATTTAGTCCAGGTGGGAGACATAGAAATTTGCAAGATACATACGGATCTGAATGTTGCAGATCCGTTGACTAAGCCCCTTCCACGAGCAAAACATGATCAGCACCAAGACTCCATGGGTGTAAGAATCATTACTATGTAATCTAGATTATTGACTCTAGTGCAAGTGGGAGACTGAAGGAAATATGCCCTAGAGGCAATAATAAAGTATTATATATTTCCTTATATCATGATAAATGTTTATTATTCATGCTAGAATTGTATTAACCGGAAACATTATACATGTGTGAATACATAGACAAACAGAGTGTCACTAGTATGCCTCTACCAGACTAGCTCGTTAATCAAAGATGGTTATGTTTCCTAGCCATAGACATGAGTTGTCATTTGATTAACGGGATCACCTCATTAGGAGAATGACGTGATTGACTTGACCCATTCCGTTAGCTTAGCACCCGATCGTTTAGTATGTTGCTATTGCTTTCTTCATGACTTATACATGTTCCTATGACTATGAGATTATGCAACTCCCCTTTACCGGAGGAACACTTTTTGTGCCACCAAACGTCACAACGTAACTTGGTGATTATAAAGGTGCTCTACAGGTGTCTCCAAAGGTACTTGTTGGGTTGGCGTATTTCGAGATTAGGATTTGTCACTCCGATTGTCGGCGAGGTATCTCTGGGCCCACTCGGTAATGCACATCACTATAAGCCTTGCAAGCATTGTGACTAATGAGTTAGTTGCGGGATGATGTATTACGGAACGAGTAAAGAGACTTGCCGGTAACGAGATTGAACTAGGTATCGAGATACCGACGATCGAATCTCGGGCAAGTAACATACCGATGACAAAGGGAACAACGTATGTTGTTATGCGGTCTGACCGATAAAGATCTTCGTAGAATATGTGGGAGCCAATATGGGCATCCAGGTCCCGCTATTGGTTATTGACCGGAGAGGTGTCTCGGTCATGTCTACATAGTTCTCGAACCCAAAGGGTCCGCACCCTTAAAGTTACGATGACAGTTATATTATGAGTTTATATGTTTTGATGTACCGAAGGTTGTTCGGAGTCCCGGATATGATCACGGACATGACGAGGAGTCTCGAAATGGTCGAGACATAAAGATTGATATATTGGACGACTATATTCGGACACCGGAAGTGTTCCGGAGAAGTTTCGGATTAAACTGGAGTGCCGGAGGGTTACCGGAACCCCCCGGGGAAGTATTGGGCCTTGGTGGGCCTTGAGGGGAGAGAGAGGGCAGCAGCCAGGAGGTGGCACGCCCCCTCCCAGGAGGAGTCCTAGTTGGACTAGGAGAGGGGGGCGCAGCCCCCTTTCCCTCTCCCTCTCCCTCTCTTTCCTTCCCCCCTTCTTTTCCTAGTAGGACTAGGAAAGGGGAGTCCTACTCCTACTAGGAGGAGGACTCCCCCTCTCTCCTTGGCGCGCCTAGGGCAGCCAGCCTCCCCCTTGCTCCTTTATATACGGGGGCAGGGGGGCACCTAAGAACACACTTGATATACGATATTTTAGCCGTGTGCGGTGCCCCCCTCCACCATATTACACCTCGATAATACCGTTGCGGAGCTTAGGCGAAGCCCTGCGTCAGTGGAACATCATCATCGTCACCACGCCGTCGTGCTGACGAAACTCTCCCTCAACACTCGGCTGGATCGGAGTTCGAGGGACGTCATCGAGCTGAACGTGTGTAGATCTTCAGAGGTGCCGTGCGTTCGGTACTTGATCGGTCGGATCGTGAAGACGTACGACTACATCAACCGCGTTGTGATAACGCTTCCGCTGTCGGTCTACGAGGGTACGTGGACAACACTCTCCCCTCTTGTTGCTATGCATCACCATGATCTTGCGTGTGCGTAGGAATTTTTTTGAAATTACTATGTTCCCCAACACAGGATTGCCATAGAACTAGGGATCAAGAAGCTAATCATTCGCGGAGACTCACAACTTGTGGTGAGACAAGTGAACAAGGATTACCAAGTCCATTGATGGAGGCATATGTTTAGGAAGTGAGAAAGTTGGAGGAGCGCTTTGACGGATTGCAAACAGAGCACATACCCAATACGGAAAACAACATTGCTGATCATCTATCAAAGTGTGCTGCACAAAAACTCCCTGTGGATCGAGGGATTTTTGTTCTCCATCTGACTCAGACCTCCGTATCCCCGGCAACAATGGCCAGAAAGAGGAGGAAACTGGACTCCGGCAGGCCTCTCCCGGTAGAACCTCTCGAGGATCCCGGCAGAGAGCTTGGGGGGGAACAACTCCCCTTCGGTTGCTGAGCTGCCTCCTAGCGCCAGACCACCGGTCCCTGCGGTCGAAGAGTGCACTCCCACGAAGGAGGAGGTGCCGCTAGTCCTCGTTGCCGAGCCCCAGGCTCCAACTTGGGCACGGCACATAGTCCATTTCCTCCAAACTGGAGAACTTCCCGAAGAGCAAGAAGAAGTTGAAAGAGTAGCCCGGAGGGCCAGTATGTATTGGTTCGTGGATAACATATTGTACAAAAGAAGGCCCAACGGTGTGAAATTGAAGTGCATTGCCGGGAAGAAGGAAAGGAACTGCTGGCAGAAATACATAAGGGTATGTGCGGTGTAGAAATTAAAAAATTTCTACGCATCACCAAGATCAATCTATCGAGAGACTAGCAACGAGAGAGAGGGGAGTGCATCTTCATACCCTTGAAGATCGCGATGCGGAAGCGTTACAAGAACGCGGATGAAGGAGTCGTGCTCGCAGCGATTCAGATCGCGGTTGATTCCGATCTAAGCGCCGAACAACGGCGCCTCCGTGTTCAACACACGTACAGCCCGGGGACGTCTCCTCCTTCTTGATCCAGCAAGGGGAGAGGAGAAGTTGAGGGAGAGCTCCGGCAACACGACGGCGTGGTGGTGGAGCTTGCAGTTCTCCGGCAGGGCTTCGCCAAGCACTACTACTACTACGGAGGTGTTGGTGAGGGAGAGGGCTGCGCCAGGGGAAGGGGTGTGGCTCCCATGCACCTCCCCACTATATATAGGGGTGGAGGGGGCTGGTTTCTTGCCCTCCAAGTCCATTGGGGCGTTGGCAAAGGTGGGGGAAAGAAATACCATCATTTCCCTTCCCCACCGATTGTTATCCCCCTTTTTTAGGGATCTTGATCTTATCCCTTCGGGATATGATCTTATTCCTTCTAAGGGGGGATCTTGGTGCTCCTTGACCAGGGCTGTGGGGCCTTGCCCCCACTACCCACATTCATGTGGGTCCCCCATGCAGGTGGGCCCCACTCCGGAACCTTCTAGAACCTTCCCGGTACAATACCGAAAAATCCCGAACATTTTCCGGTGGCCAAAATAGGACTTCCCATATATAAATCTTTATCTTCGGACCATTTCGGAACTCCTCGTGACGTCCAGGATCTCATCCGGGACTCCGAACAACATTTAGTAATTGCACACTAATTCCCATAACAAGTCTAGCGTCACCAAACCTTAAGTGTGTAGACCCTACGGGTTCGGGAATCATGCAGACATGACCGAGACAGCTCTCTGGCCAATAACCAACAGTGGGATCTGGATACCCATGTTGGCTCCCACATGTTCCACGATGATCTCATCGGATGAACCACGATGTCGGGGATTCAATCAATCATGTATACAATTCCCTTTGTCAATCGGTACGTTACTTGCCCGAGATTCGATCGTCGGTATCCCAATACCTCGTTCAATCTCGTTACCGGCAAGTCACTTTACTCGTTTCATAATGCATGATCCCGCGACTAACTACTTAGTCACATTGAGCTCATTATGATGATGCATTACCGAGTGGGCCTAGAGATACCTCTCCGTCATACGGAGTGACAAATCCCAGTCTCGATTCGTGCCAACCCAACAGACACTTTCGGAGATACCTGTAGTGCACCTTTATATGTAACGCCCACGATGCGGCTATATCTCCCACGTGTCGAGGCATGACTTAGAGGCATAACCGCATTGTGGTTTTGTTGCAAGAAGGGTCATCTTCACACAATCCCATGTAATGAACAAGAATGGGATAACGAGAGTTGGCTTACAATCGCCACTTCACACAATACATAAATTAATTCATACATCATCCAAAACCACACATAGACCGACTACGGTCAAACCCAAATCAAAATAAGATAACCCCAAATGCTAGATCCCCGATCGTCCCAACTGGGCTCCACTACTGATCATCAGGAAAAGAAACATAGTAACGACCACGTTCCTCGTCGAACTCCCACTTGAGCTCGGTTGCATCATCTGCACTGGTATCGTCGGCACCTGCAACTGTTTTGGTAGAATCTGTGAGTCACGAGGACTCAGCAATCTCACACCCGCGAGATCAAGACTATTTAAGCTTATAGGAAAGGATGGTGTAATGAGGTGGAGCTGCAGCAAGCACTAAGCATATATGGTGCCTAACATACACAAATGAGTGCGAGAAGAGAAGCAACGCAAAGGTCGCGAAGCTAGAAATGATCAAGAAGTGATCCTGAAACTACTTACATTCATGCATAACTCAACCGTGTTTTCTTCCCGGACTCCACCGAAAAGAGACCATCACGGTTACACACACGGTTGATGTATTTTAATTAAGTCAAGTGTCAAGTTCTCTACAACCGGACATTAACAAATTCCCATCTGCCTCATAACCGCGGGCACGGCTTTCGAAAGATAATACCCTGCAGGGGTGTCCCAACTTAGCCCATTATAAGCTCTCACGGTCAACGAAGGATAAACCTTCTCCCGGGAAGACCCGATCAGTCTCGGAATCCCGGTTTACAAGACATTTCGACAATGGTAAAACAAGACCAGCAAAGCCGCCCGAATGTGCCGACAAATCCCGATTGGAGCTGCACATATCTCGTTCTCAGGGCACACCGGATGAGCCAGACGTCGGGTTGGCATAGACCCTGGTTGCCCAGGGGGCGCCGGACATCGCTCGGTTTGGGCCAGCACTCGAAGGAGCACTGGTCCGGGGGTTTAAATAAAGATGACCCTCGGGCTCGCGAAAACCCAAGGGAAAAAGGCTTAGGTGGCAAATGGTAAAACCAAGGTTGGGCCTTGATGGAGGAGTTTTATTCAAGGCGAACTGTCAAGGGGGTCCCATAAATCACCCAACCGCGTAAGGAACGCAAACTCAAGGAACATAATACCGGTATGACGGAAACTAAGGCGGCAAGGGTGGAACAAAACACCAGGCATAAGGCCGAGCCTTCCACCCTTTACCAAATATATAGATGCATTAATTAAATAAGAGATATTGTGATATTCCAAAAAAATATCCATGTTCCAACATGGAACCAACTTCAACTTCACTTGGAACTAGCAACGCTATAAGAAGGGCTGAGCAAAAGCGGTAACTTAGCCAAACAACGGTTTGCTAGGAAAGGATGGTTAGAGGCTTGACATGGCAATATGGGAGGCATGATATAGCAAGTGATAGGTAGCACAGCATGGCAATAGAGCGAACAACTAGCAAAGCAAAGATAGAAATGATTTCAAGGGTATGGTCATCTTGCTTGCAAGGTTCTCAGAGTTGTCGAAAGCTTGATCCTCGTAAGCGTACTCAACAGGCTCCTCGTTCATGAACTCATCTCCCGGCTCTACCCACAGCAAGAATACAAGCAATGGAACCACAATCAATCACGGGAAATGCACAAGCAACAAGATGCACTACATGCATGATATGCGAGACATGATATGCAATGCATATGCGTGCTCCGGAAGAAAAAGGATGAACAAGGCAGTAACTTGGCAAACCAAGTATGCCACTGGAAAGATGAGATGATTTTGGTCGAAATCGATATAAAGATCACCGGAAACGGATGCATGGTTTGCAAATGGCAAGCAAAACAAGAATGACACGATTATGTGATTAACAGCATGATAGCACTTAGAATACAACAAGTAACTATGCTACAGCACTCCAACATAGCAACATAGCATATGGCAGTGATCTATAGGAGATGCTTGACAAAAGATGAACACTGAGCTACGGCTAGATCACACCATAACAGGTTCAAACAAGCATGGCAAAAGTGCAAAAGATATCATCTTAACAGACTTGGAGAAAATACTGGACATGGCTGAAACATCATCAGGTAGCAATGTTCAGAGCAAGCAATCAACATGCTACAGGAACTTAACATAGAAAAACAAGGCATGGAATGAATCTACTAAATGCATAGAACAAAAGTCCCTTACTGAGTTAACAGGTTTCGTTAACATGAGTTAAAAAGGATCAGAAGATATGATGGCACCCATGCAAACATAGCAAGTTTCGTTAACAGGTTTCAGACTTAGCAGAAAACAGAGCATGGCATTAACACAATTATGAAGGCATATTTGTGAGCTCGAATCACTCATCACAAAGCAATGCATGACAAAACAAGCATACCTACAACAAGATGCCATGTTTATAAACCTAACCATGGCAAGAGAAAGTTCATAGCATCTATGGATCAACTACAACAACCTTGGCAAAATTGCATATCATGTTAACAATCTGCCAGGAATATTTTATAGCCAAAGTAGAACAAGAGTAAGACATTCTAGGGCACTCCATAATTGCAAACAGGGGCATGGATGGATAGATCACAACTATATCTACAAAACATCCTTAATGAACATGCCCAAAAGAAGCATGGATCTCTCTCTAGACACATGGATACATGGCAACAAAATAACAGCAGTCACAGACTTACCAAAATCCTAAGTCCCTAAAAACAGAAACATCACGAAGCCTAGTTTGCATGCTTGTGCTAGTCACCACAAAGATCACCAAAATGCATGGCATACACCCCTGTAAAGATGGCATGGCATAGATCAAATCACCTGTATAGCTCATGCCCATAAGATGCACACATCAATTGCAACAAAAATAACAAATCACCAAGTTCTGATAAGTAACAGCAGTAAACAACACATAGCACTCTTGCACCAGAGATTCGGGCATCAAGATGGACTCAAACGAGCATGGCACAATGGAACAAAATGAAGATCATCTCGAGACGAACATTTCGACATATTACACGCACGAAACGGAGCAGTATGCACAGAGTTATGATGCAATGAACAGAGCCACATATTGTAAAAATATCTCGGGACTTGGAGAATTTCGAGGGGGAAGCAACCTCGATCTGGATCTGGCGCTCGCCGGAGCTGCGGAAGGAGGAGGGATACGGCGGCCGGCGAGGAGAAGAGGGAGAGGCACGCGGTCACCGGAGTCGGGGCGGAGGCGGATCCGACCGGCGACCGGACGGACGGCGGCCACCGGCGAAGGCGGCGAGGCGGCGACCGGGTGGCGGGGTCGGGCGCGGGCGGCGGCGGGCGAGGTGACGGGCCGCGGGGGGGGGGGGGCGATCCGGGCCTCGGCGGGCCGCGGTCGGCGGGCGGCGGCGCTGCCACGTGGCAGGCTGGGGTTGGCGCGGGCGCGGCGGCGGGTTCGTCCAGCGGCGGCGGACGTGTCCGGTGGCGGCGGAGGGCGATTTTGCTAGGGTTAGGGGTGGTTTTACCCGAAATTTCAGGGAAGGGGACTAATTTATAGGTAGAGGGAGCTAGGAGACTCCAAATGGAGTGCGGTTTTGGCCCACACGATCGTGATCGAACGACCGAGAGCATGGCGGGGACTTAGATGGGTTATTGATCTGTTTGGAGGGGGTTTTTGCTGCAACACACAAAAGGACTTTGCGGTGACCCGGTTAACCGTTGGAGCATCAAATGACCTCCAAATGGAACGAAACTTGACAGGTGGTCTACCGGTAGTGTAGCACGGCCACTTGACAAACCTCGGTCCATTCCGAGAACGTTTAACACCCGCTCACGAAAAGAAACAAGAGGGGTGCGCCGGTGCATGTGGGAGTGTCGGATTGCAAAACGGACAACTGGGAAAATGCTCGGATGCATGAGACGAACACGTATGCAAATGAAATGCGCATGATGACATGAACAAAATGCAAAATGCAAAACGAAAAAGAAAACCCGACCACGAAAGGAATATCATAACACATAGCCGAAAATGGCAAGAGTTGGAGTTACAAATAAGGAAAGTTACATCCGGGGTGTTACAATATAGCCACCCAGTTACGTTGTGATGTTTGGTACACCCAAAGCATTCCTACGGTATCCGGGAGTTACACAATCTCATGGTCTAAGGAAATGATACTTGACATTAGAAAAGCTTCTAGCAAACGAACTACACGATCTTGTGTTATGCTTAGGATTGGGTCTTGTCCATCACATCATTCTCCTAATGATGTGATCCCGTTATCAATGACATCGAATGTCCATGGTCAGGAAACCATAACCATCTATTGATCAACGAGCTAGTCAACTAGAGGCTCACTAGGGACATGCTGTGGTCTATGTATTCACACATGTATTACGGTTTCCAGTTAATACAATTATAGCATGAACAATAGACAATTATCATGAACAAGGAAATACAATAATAACCATTTTATTATTGCCTCTAGGGCATATTTCCAACAGTCTCCCACTTGCACTACAGTCAATAATCTAGTTCACATCACTATGTGATTGTAATGAATCCAACACCGATGGGGTTTGATAATATCTCGCTTGTGAGAGAGGTTATTAGTCAACGGGTCTGAACCTTTCAGATCCGTGTGTGCTTTAGAAATCTCTATGTCATCTTGTAGAAGCAGCTACCATGCTCTACTTGGAGCTATTCCAAGTAACTGCTCTACTATACGAATCCGGTTTACTACTCAGAGTCATCTGGATTAGTGTCAAAGTTTGCATCGACGTAACCCTTTACGACGAACTCTTTTACCACCTCCATAATCGAGAAAATTCCTTAGTCCACTAGTTACTCAGGATAAGTTTGACCGCTGTCATGTGATCCATTCCTGGATCACTCTTGTACCCCTTGATTGACTCATGGCAAGGCACACTTCAGGTGCGGTATACAACATAGCATACTGTAGAGCCTACGTCTAAAGTATAGGGGACGACCTTCGTCCTTGATCTCTCTTCTGCCGTGGTCAGATCTTGAGTCTCACTCAATGCTCTTCACCTTATAACATAGCCAAGGACTCCTACGTTGCTGATCTATTTGAACTCCTTCAAAATCTTGTCACGGTATGTATTCATTTGAAAGTACTATTAAGCGTTTTTGATCTATCCTTATAGATCTTGATGCTCAATGTTCAAGTAGCTTAATCCAGGTTTTCCATTGAAAAACACTTTTCAAATAACCCTATATGCTTTCCAGAAATTCTACATCATTTCTGATCAACAATATGTCAACAACATATACTCATCAGAAATTCTATAGTGCTCCCACTCACTTCTTTGGAAATACAAGTTTCTCATAAACTTTGTATAAACCCAAAATCTTTGATCATCTCATCAAAGCGTATATTCCAACTCCGAGATGCTTACTCCAGTCCTTAGAAGGATTGCTGGAGCTTTGCATACTTGTTAGCATCTTTTAGGATTGACAAAAACCTTCTGGTTGTATCACATACAACCTTTCCTCAAGAAAATTGTCGAGGAAACAATGTTTTGACATCCTATCTGCAAGATTTCATAAATAATGCAGTAACTGCTAATACAATTCCAATAGACTCTTAGCATCGCTACGAGTGAGAAAGTCTCACCGTAGTCAACTCCTTGAACTTGTCGGAAAACATCTTAACGACAAGTCGAGCTTTCTTAATGGTGATACTTACCATCATTGTCCGTCTTCCTTTTAAAATCCATCTGTACCCAATAGCCTTACGACCATCAAGTAGTTCTTCCAAAGTCTATACTTTGTTTTCACACATGGATCCTCTCGGATTTTATGGCCTCGAGCCATTTGTCGGAATCCGGGCCCACCATCGCTTCTCCATAGCTCGTAGGTTCATTGTTGTCTAGCAACATGACCTCCAAGAAAGGATTACTTACCACTCTGAAATAGTACGCATCCTTGTCGACCTACGAGGTTTGGTAGTGACTTGATCCCAAGTTTCATGATCACTATCATCAGCTTCCACTTCAATTGGTGTAGGCGCTACAGAAACAACTTCCTGTGCCCTGCTACACACTGGTTGAAGTGACGGTTCAATAACCTCATCAAGTCTCCACCATCCTCCCACCCAATTCTTTCGAGAGAAACTTTTCCTCGAGAAAGGACCCGTTTCTAGAAACAATCACTTTCGCTTCAGGATACGAAATAGGAGGTATACACAACTGTTTTGGGTGTCCTATGAAGATGCATTTATCCGCTTTGGGTTTGAGCTTATCAGGCTAAACCCTTTTCACATAAGCGTCGCAGCCCCAAACTTTTAAAAAATGACAGCTTAGGTTTCTCTAAACCATAGTTCATACGGTGTCATCTCAACGGAATTATGAGGTGCCCTATTTAAAGTGAATGCGGTTGTCTCTAATGCCTAACCCATAAACGATAGTGGTAATTCGATAAGAGACATCATGGTTTGCACCACATCCAATAGGGTGCAGCTATGATGTTTGGACACACCATCACACTATGGTGTTCCAGGCGGCATTAGTTGTGAAACAATTTCCACAATGTCTTAGTTGTGTACCAAACACGTAACTCAGATATTCATCTCTATGATCATATCATAGACATTTTATCTTCTTGTCATGACGATCTTCAACTTCACTCTGAAATTACTTGAACCTTTCAATAATCCAGACTTGTGTTTCATCAAGTAAATATACTTAGAATCTACTCAAATCATCTGTGAAGTAAGAGCATAACGATATTCACTGCGTGCCTCGGCACTCATTGGATTGCACACATCAAATGTATTACTTCCAACAAGTTGCTCTCTTGTTTCATCTCACTGAAAACAGGGCCTTTCAGTCATCTTGCCCATGTGGTATGATTTGCATGTCTCAAGTGATTCAAAATCAAGTGAGTCCAAACGATCCATCTGCATGGAGTTTCTTCATGCGTATAAACCAATAGACATGGTTCGCATGTCTCAAACTTTTCAAAAAAATGAGTGAGTCCAAAGATCCATCAACATGGAGCTTCTTCATGCGTTTTATACCAATATGACTCAAATGGCAGTGCCACAAGTATGTGGTACTATCATTACTATCTTATATCTTTTGGCATGAACATGTGTATCACTACGATCGAGATTCAATAAACCATTCACTTTAGGTGCAAGACCATTGAAGGTATTATTCAAATAAACAGAGTAACCATTATTCTCCTTAAATGAATAATTGTATTGCGATAAACATAATCCAATCATGTCTATGCTCAACGCAAACACCAAATAACAATTATTTAGGTTTAACACCAATCTCGATGGTAGAGGGAGCATGTGATGCTTGATCACATCAACCTTGGAAACACTTCCAACACATATCGTCATCTCACCTTCAGCTAGTCTCTGTTTATTCGTAGCTTTTTATTTCGAGATACTAACACTTAGCAACCGAACCGATATTTTAATACCCTGGTGCTACTAGGAGTACCAGTAAAGTACACATTATCATGTATATCCAATATACTTGTATCGGCCTTGCCAGCCTTCTCATCTACCAAGTATCTAGGGTAGTTCTGCTTCAGTGACTGTTCCCCTTATTTCAGAAGCACTTAGTCTCGGGTTTGGGTTCAACCTTGGGTTTCTTCACTAGAGCAGCAACTGATTTGCCGTTTCATGAAGTATCCCTTTCTTGCCCTTGCCGTTCTTGAAACTAGTGGTTTTACTAACCATCAACAATTGATGCTCCTATTTGATTTCTACTTTTGCGGTGTCGCGAATAGCTCAAGTATCATCATATCTATACCTGATATGTTATAGTTCATCACGAAGCTCTAGCAGCTTGGTGGCAGTGACTTTGGAGAACCATCACTATCTCATCTGGAAGATTAACTCCCACTCGATTCAAGCGATTGTAGTACTCATACAATTTGAGCACATGCTCAACGATTGAGCTTTTCTCCTTAGTTTGCAGGCTTAAGAAACTTGTCAGAGGTCTCATACCTCTTGACGTGGGCACTAGCCTGAAATCCCAATTTCAGTCCTTGGAACATCTCATATGTTCTGCGATGTTTCAAAAACGTCTTTGGTGCCTGAATTCTAAACCATTTAGCATTACGCACTGAACTATCATGTAGTCATCAAAACATGTATGTCAGATGTTTGCAACATCCACAACCGACACTCGAGGTTCAGCACACTGAGCGGTGCATTAAGGAAATAATCCTTCTGCGCAGCAATGAGGACAATCCTCAGTTTACGGACCCAGTCCGCATAATTGCTACTGTCAACTCTCAACTAAATTTTCTCTAGGAACATATCTAAAACAGTAGAACCAAAGCGTGAGCTATGACATAATTTGCAAAGACCTTTTGACTATGTTCATGATAATTAAGTTCATCTAATCAAATTATTTAATGAACTCCCACTCAGATAGACATCCCTCTAGTCATCTAAGTGATACATGATCCGAGTCAACTAGGCCGTGTCCGATCATCACGTGAGACGGACTAGTCATCATCGGTGAACATCTTCATGTTGATCATATCCACTATACGACTCATGTTCGACCTTTCGGTCTCTTGTGTTCCAAGGCCATGTCTGTACATGCTAGGCTCGTCAAGTCAACCTAAGTGTTTTGCATGTGTAAATCTGGCTTACACCCGTTGTATGCGAACGTTAGAATCTATCACACCCGATCATCACGTGGTGCTTTGAAACAACGAACTTTCGCAACGGTGCACAGTTAGGGGGAACACTTTCTTGAAATTTTATGAGGCATCATCTTATTTATGCTACCGTCGTTCTAAGCAAATAAGATGTAAACATGACAAACATCACATGCAAATCATAAGTGACATGATATGGCCAATATCATCTCGCGCCTTTGAACTTCATCTTTGAGGCACGGCATGATCACCTTCGTCACCGGCATGACACCATGATCTCCATCATCGTGTCTTCATGAAGTTGTCTCGCCAACTATTACTTCTACTACTATGGCTAACGGTTAGCAATAAAGTAAAGTAATTACATGGCGTTTTCAATGACATGCAGGTCATACAATAAATTAAGACAACTCCTATGGCTCCTGCCGGTTGTCATACTCATCGACATGTAAGTCATGATTCCTATTAGAAGAACATGATCAATTTTATAAATCACATCTATACCTATACTAATCACAGACTTCCTAAAAATTCTCACGTTAATTAGTAATTATGAACCGTTTATCTTGTGGGACCAAATTATAACGGTGTAGATCAACTCATCTAATCCTCGGCCTCCATCAGTTAGCCCATGTAAAAAAAACATCAATTAGCCCTAGACGCTGGATGCAACAAGCCTCTCCTGAATCCATCTAATCCCTAGCCGCCTGATGAGGCAACCATGTCTCTCAATCCTTCTCTCACGCAGTCTCCAAAAGACTCCTCCACGCCTCTCCGCCCATGTGTGTCGAGCGATCCCTCCTCTTCCCCCGTGTCTTCTCTGCCGCAGCTCCTCCGCCACTTCATGTCGCCCATCGTGACTTCTGCCATCATTGACTTCGAAGTCCCATCTGGTGCTGCAATTCATCTAAGGAGTAAGGGTTCAATCAAATTCCCATCCAATCTATCTTCAACCCCTCATGCTGACCACGTTATGTTCATACCTTCGCTGCTTCCAGGAAGAGAAGCACGGATCCAGCAGCAATACTTAATTCAAACTTCGGTTTTGAGTGGATGACGGGTGATCTGACCCCAAGGCGCAAACCCTGTTCGATTTCATCTCCGGTCAATCCTACGCCCCACCATAGGCAAGTAACCACGTCTCACTAGATCCCCCACTGTTCTCGATGAATTCGTCCAAGAGATCCCAATAATTTTTCTTTATCCGTGATGTCTGATGAAGAGAAAATAAACTATTTTGTACATGTTTCCCATCACAGCGCTTACCAGATTTTGAAATATTGGGATTGAAGAAGAATGGGCTAGGTAAGATAGTCTGCAACAACCTGCAGTAAACTAGCGTTGTGTATACATATAGAAATCAATTACTGTCACCCAGTTTCGTTTGATATTTATAGAAGCTTTATAGATGTTCTCCAGATTTAGATTCTTAGTGTTGTTTCTTCCAATATGTGCTAGCTTAGATTATCTGCGTGTTTAACAAATAATTCTTCTCTCCGTGATTAAGAAAAGTGGATGATGTCTTTTTGACAAATCATATTTTGTTGTACTTTTGATATTTAATATATTTACCAACCTGTCGTTTTCTTAAAATTATATCTAATAGAGAGTGTATAATATTTCCTTGATAGATTTGTAAGATTTTGGTATTTTTGGCTGTGCAAAAATTTATCTTCATGTATGTCTTATTGAGTTACAGATGTTTCTGTTTATGGTTCATATGTTGTATTTGGAAACTGATTATCTTTTTAATACAAAACATTCATATTAAATTTTCCTGCAATTGTAACCATGGTACAGTATTCAGAAATCATAGGCTCATAGCTGCCACTTACTACAGAAAATATGGTAAGGAATTTCCAGCTACAATTTCAGAGTGCCCTCACAGTGATTTTTCATGTCTTTACAATGTGTTGGATAGTGATAATGGTCAGAATATTGGCGGCTAAATATGTTCTCTTTAAATTAGTAGATTAGTGTTATTCGACTATGTGTAGCAGAACACGCATGCCACTAGATCTACTTCGTCAAACAGTACTCTGAAGTGTGCACTAGCATCTAACAGAAAGAATCTGTGAGGAAACTTGCACAATAGCCTAACATTGTATGCAGATGACAAGTAGGATTTAAATCTTTATCTCAAATCCTTAAATGGTTTTAGCTACTGTGAATTCCAGTATGGTCGCTTACTGATCACACATGTATTGCTTCAGCAAATGGAAGTATGACATGAGTCCTGACTTCTGCATGTAAGGAATTGATTCACCTGTTGATAGGTTTCTAGCTCCTTGGATTTATATTCGTGTTGCAACCAAATTACACTATTATTTTCTTGATGTTTCCTATCTCTTTTCGTAACATACTATGCATCTTATCTTCATTAATATGAACAATTAGGTAAAAATCATCTGTCTTGAAACCAGCCTCTAACTCCATGGTTTTCCATGGCACGACAATCTATAACTGGATCAATGTATCAAAAGGCATGGCATGGGCTTGGATGGATATCGTGGAGGCATCAGATGGTCGGAGTGCTCGACAAGGGGTGGCTGCATGGCTAGCAATTAGCAAGTAATCTATAATTTCTTTGTTATTATATTTTTGATTTGTTCTATATAGTACTTGATTCATGTTTCCCGCTTTCCACTGTTTGTAATATGAATCAAGCTCCTCATGTATATATGTTTCTTGCATATTTTTCTTAAGTATAATATGAATCAAACTCCTCAAATAGAAAACTTGGACATCCTCCTGCAGTTATAGCATACCCTGCTGCAAGTTTCATGTTTAGTATGATATATTTTTTTCCTATTTGTGCAGTCGTCTATATTCTCCTTGACCTTAGTATTATTTGGAAGGGAGAGAGGAAGAAAGGTAGATGACCCAGCATCCAGCGGCCACCCTACAGGACATGGAAAACACAATACTAGGTATTCTGCTGGAAGTTTTCAGCACGATAAAAAACACTATTGTCTATTCAATCCCAAATAGATCCTAACAACCCAGGTGTCATAGAGACAACAAGACCTTGGATGAGTAGTGATTCTTCTATGCAAAGATAAATATAGGCCATGTTTCGAATAATAATATCAAAAGGAATACACATTGCGATGTTACATGTATCAATCCCAAATAGATTCTAACAACTCAATTTCAATTAGAAGAAGTCAAAACTTTGATGGGTAATGCTTAAAAACAGAATTACAAAGCAAACATATATCATCCAGCCAAGTAACTATTGAAGAGAATGTGCCCTAAAAAATCTAAGTGTACAAGTCCATACTTCAAAAGCATATTTATAAAGGTGTTCTAAATTTTGTACTAGCCCGTGCAAACGCACGGGTTGACGACTAGTATATATAATTCATCACATCCTTTTCGCCATATCACATCACATAGCATACCCTGCAAAAAACAAGTTAGACGTCCTCTAATTGTTGTTGCATGTTTTACGTCGCTGCTATGGGTTTCAAGCAAGAACGTTTCTTACCTACGCAAAAGCCACACCGTGATATGCCAATTTTTATTTACCCTTCGTAATGACCCTTTTCATCGAATCCGATCCGACTAAAGTGGGAGAGACAGACACCCGCTAGCCACCTTATGCAACTAGTGCATGTCAGTCGGTGCAACCTGTCTCACGTAAGCGTGCGTGTAAGGTCGGCCCGGGCCGCTTCATCCCACGATGCCGCCGAATCAAGATAAGACTAGTAACGGCAAGTAAATTGACAAAATCGACGCCCACAACAACTTGTGTTCTACTCGTGCATAGAAACTATGCATAAACCTAGCTCTGATACCACTGTTGGGGATCGGTGCAGAAATTAAAAAATTTCTACGCATCACCAAGATCAATCTATGGAGAGACTAGCAACGAGAGAGAGGGGAGTGCATCTTCAAACCCTTGAAGATCGCTATGCGGAAGCGTTACAAGAACGCGGATGAAGGAGTCGTACTCGCAGCGATTCAGATCGCGGTTGATTCCGATCTAAGCGCCGAACAACGGCGCCTCCGCGTTCAACACACGTACAGCCCGGGGACGTCTCCTCCTTCTTGATCCAGCAAGGGGAGAGGAGAAGTTGAGGGAGAGCTCCGGCAACACGACGGCGTGGTGGTGGAGCTTGCAGTTCTCCGGCAGGGCTTCGCCAAGCACTACTACTATACGGAGGTGTTGGTGAGGGAGAGGGCTGCGCCAGGGGAAGGGGTGTGGCTCCCATGCACCTCCCCACTATATATAGGGGTGGAGGGGGCTGGTTTCTTGCCCTCCAAGTCCATTGGGGCGTTGGCAAAGGTGGGGGAAGGAAATCCCATCATTTCCCTTCCCCACCGATTGTTATCCCCCTTTTTTAGGGATCTTGATCTTATCCCTTCGGGATATGATCTTATTCCTTCTAAGGGGGGATCTTGGTGCTCCTTGACCAGGGGTGTGGGGCCTTGCCCCCACTACCCACGTTCATGTGGGTCCCCCCATGCAGGTGGGTCCCACTCCGGAACCTTCTAGAACATTCCCGGTACAATACCGAAAAATCCCGAACATTTTCCGGTGGCCAAAATAGGACTTCCCATATATAAATCTTTATCTCCGGACCATTTCGGAACTCCTCGTGACGTCCAGGATCTCATCCGGTACTCCGAACAACATTTAGTAATTGCACACTAATTCCCATAACACCTCTAGCGTCACCGAACCTTAAGTGTGTAGACCCTACGGGTTCGGGAATCATGCAGACATGACCGAGACAGCTCTCTGGCCAATAACCAACAGTGGGATCTGGATACCCATGTTGGCTCCCACATGTTCCACGATGATCTCATCGGATGAACCACGATGTCGGGGATTCAATCAATCATGTATACAATTCCCTTTGTCAATCGGTACGTTACTTGCCCGAGATTCGATCGTCGGTATCCCAATACCTCGTTCAATCTCGTTACCGGCAAGTCACTTTACTCGTTTCGTAATGCATGATCCCGCGACTAACTACTTAGTCACATTGTGCTCATTATGATGATGCATTACCGAGTGGGCCCAGACATACCTCTCCGTCATACGGCGTGACAAATCCCAGTCTTGATTCGTGCCAACCCAACAGAAACTTTCGGAGATACCTGTAGTGCACCTTTATAGCCACCCAGTTACGTTGTGACGTTTGGTACACCCAAAGCAGTCCTACCGTATCTGGGAGTTGCACAATCTCATGGTCTAAGGAAATGATACTTGACATTAGAAAAGCTTCTAGCAAACGAACTACACGATCTTGTGCTATGCTTAGGATTGGTCTTGTCCATCACATCATTCTCCTAATGATGTGATCCAGTTATTAATGACATCTAATGTCCATGGTCAGGAAGCCATAACCATCTATTGATCAACGAGCTAGTCAACTAGAGGCTCACTAGGGACATGTTGTGGTCTATGTATTCACACATGTATTACGGTTTCCAGTTAATGCAATCATAGCATGAACAATAGACAATTATCATGAACAAGGAAATACAATAATAACCATTTTATTATTGCCTCTAGGCCATATTTCCAACAGGATTACCAAGTCCATTGATGGAGGCATACGTTTAGGAAGTGAGAAAGTTGGAGGAGCGCTTTGACGAATTGCAAACATAGCACATATCCAATGCGGAAAACAACATTGCTGATCATCTCTCAAAGTGCGCTGCACAAAAAACTCCCTGTGGATCGAGGGACTTTTGTTCTCCATCTGACTCAGACCTCCGTATCCCCGGCAACAATGGCCAGAAAGAGGAGGAAACTGGAGTCCGGCAGGCCTCTCCCGGTAGAACCTCTCGAGGATCCCGGCAGAGAGCTTGGGGGGAACAACTCCCATTCGGTTGCTGAGCTGCCTCCTCCCGCCAGACCACCGGTCCCCGCGGTCGAAGAGTGCACTCCCACGAAGGAGGAGGTGCCGCTAGTCCTCGTTGCCGAGCCCCAGGCTCCAACTTGGGCACGGCACATAGTCCATTTCCTCCAAACTGGAGAACTTCCCGAAGAGCAAGAAGAAGCTGAAAGAGTAGCCCGGAGGGCCAGTATGTATCAGTTCGTGGTTAACATGTTGTACAAAAGAAGGCCCAACGGTGTGAAATTGAAGTGCATTTGCCGGGAAGAAGGAAAGGAACTGCTGGCAGAAATACATAAGGGTATGTGTGGCTCACACATCGGATCAAGGGCACTGGTTGGAAAGGCCTTTCAGCAAGGATTTTACCGGCCCACAACCCTCCAAGATGCAGTTGAGTTGGTCACCAAATGTGAAGCTTGCCAGTTCCATTCCAAGAATATACACCTACCTGCCCAAGCTCTTCAGACAATCCCTTTGTGATGGCCGTTTTCGGTCTGGGGGCTTGACATCTTGGGTCCTCTCCCCCGTGTTGCCGGGGGCTTTGAATTCTTGTTCGTTGCAATCAACAAGTTTACAAAGTGGCTGGAAGTAGAGCCCGTGAGAAAGGTGACTGCTCAGTCAGCTATCAAGTTCTTGAAAGGACTGGTGTGCCGCTTCGGAGTCCCTGCTCGGATCATCACAAACAACGGTACCCAATTCACGAGCCGCGCCTTCATGCAATACATTCATGCCCTTGGAAGCAAGATCTCATTCGCCTTTGTTGCTCACCCAAAGAGCAACGGGCAAGCTGAGAGGGCGAACGCTGAAGTGTTGCGGGGACTCAAGATGAGAACATTTGATAAGCTGCAGAAGTGTGGCAGGCGGTGGATCGATGAGCTGCCGGTGGTTCTTTGGTCCCTCAGAATGACACCAAATCGAGCTACCGAGTAGACTCCCTTCTCCCTGGTCTATGGGTCAGAAGGAGTTATCCCCACGAAACTCAATTTTGGGTCACCTCGAGTGCTTGCCGACGATGAAGTAGCGCAGGAACAACACCGGCGTGACGACGCTGTGCTACTTCAGGAGAACCGTCTCCGGGCTGCTATGCGTGCTGCACGCTATCAGCAAGCACTGCACCGCTATCACAGCCACAGGGTTCATGCCCGGTGTTCTGAGGAAGGCGACCTTGTCCTTAGGCACGTTCAGTCCGCCAAGGGTACAAACAAGTTGACGCCAAAGTGGGAAGGCCCTTACCGGGTAGTACGAGTCACCAGACCTACCACAGTCCATCTAGAGACCGGAGATGGCATTAAATTATAAAACTCATGGAACATTGAGCATCTCCGCATTTTCTACCCATAAGGCGCAGCTGTCGGGCCCTGCCCGGCAGCCACCCTTTTGTATAGGCCTTGCCTCAGTTGCATGTAACCCCTTGTACAAAGCCAGGCGCAGACCCTGAGCAACAGAGAAATAAATGAAGCGCTGGGGGCCCCGACAAATTGCATGCATAAATAAGTATATCATGAGCATTGGATGTTCATATAGATAAGATCGCATGAGGCATCATTTTCATCTGCATCAAAATGCAGGCTCCTGCTGTCGGTGTCAAAACCGGCGGATCTCTGGTAGGGGGTCCCGAACTGTGCGTCTAAGGCGGATGGTAACAGGAGGCGGGGGACATGATGTTTACCCAGGTTCGGGCCCTCTCGATGGAGGTAATACCCTACTTCCTGCTTGATTGATCTTGATGATATGAGTATTACAAGAGTTGATCTACCACGAGATCGTAGAGGCTAAACCCTAGAAGCTAGCCTATGGTATGATTGTTGCTGTCCTACGGACTAAACCCTCCGGTTTATATAGACACCGGAGGGGGCTAGGGTTACACAGAGTCGGTTACAAGGGAGGAGATCTACATATCCGTATTGCCAAGCTTGCCTTCCACGCCAAGGAGAGTCCCATCCGGACACGGGACGAAGTCTTCAATCTTGTATCTTCATAGTCCAACAGTCCGGCAAAAGGATATAGTCCGGCTGTCCGAGGACCCCCTAATCCAGGACTCCCTCAGTAGCCCCAGAACCAGGCTTCAATGACGATGAGTCTGGCGCGCGGATCATCTTCGGCATTGCAAGGCGGGTTCTTCTCCAAATTCTGAGTACCTGTCGAGTAGTGTCCGGCTTCCCATAAATGTTGCATTCTTTGGCTTCTGCGCCCAATAATGGCTATCCTCCACGTGTCGAGCGAATGCGAGAAGTCGGGGCATTTTTACACTTGCCACCCTAACCATGTAAGTAAATTGTCTATTTAAAGAGACGGGGATCCTGAGATCTAGATCACACCATCCTCCCACAGCGAGTATCCATCGGAGCGCGCCCGGAAAAGTCCATCCCATCATGGCCGGCCATCGCAGCTCCTCCTCTCGCTCCCGTAGCCCAAAGCAAGCAATTGGAAGAAGTGTTCCGTCCCCCACAGCCAATTAGTTGAGTTACAGACCCAGGGATTTCTCCCTCCAGCGTATATGGTCCCCATTCGAGCCGGACTCGCCACCTACAACGGCGGGGAGCAAGCGGAGAGCTTTCCCAACCCATCCATGGGGGAGCGGGTATGCCTTGTCCCTTACTTATTAAGGGGGCTTGGATTTCCAATTCATCCGTTCCTCCGCGGGCTCCTGGAGTTCTACGGCCTCCAGCTGCATAACTTTACTCCCGCATCCATATTACACATTGCTGGCTATGTCACCCTTTGCGAGCTATTTCTGGGCTACGAAGCTCATTTCGAGCTATGGAAGAGGCTATTCTGCCTCGTACCCCGTACACATGAGGGGTCAATATATCAAGTGGGCGGAGCCGAGATATGGCGAATCGCTGGGACCGGATACCTGTCCGGTACTCCGAAGAAGACATCCGAAGACTGGCCTTCGGAGTGGTTTTATATGGAGGACGTCCCCCTTTCGGAACCTGTTCGGATGGCCTTCCTGAGTTCGACAACGCTCCCTTGAAGAAACGCTGCAGCTGGCGCCCTCGGAGCCCCCAGGAGGAAGATAACGGACAAGTCCTTTACCTGATGGGCCGGATAAAGACGATGACACAATCAGGATTGACAATAATCGAGGTTATGTCAATATGTATATTGCGGGGGGTGCAGCCGCTTCAATATCGGGGTCAACCATGTGGCACTTCAATGGCGAAGACGATGCTACCCGCTGCGGCCATAAGGGATCGGACTCCATCGTTGTTCTAGCGAAAATATTGTCCGATTTATATAAAGGAGAGGAAGAGGAGTTCATCCGCACTAAACCATGGGATGGATTCTCCATGTACAACCCCCCAAACTGGGTGAGCTGCTACTTTCTACTCCAAATCTTCCCGCATTATTCGTCATAAGTATTAACCTTGCCATTTCATAGCAGGAACTGCGAAAAGCTGTGAGGGAGGTCCACAGCCCGCCTCCACAACTAGAGGACCCTGACCGGGCCCTCGACCCCGGACTCGAAGAAGATCCGGACACATTTGTGGAGCTCATTGACAGGACGTTCTATCAATTAAGCTGCGACGATGCCCTGGTGGCCATCATAGCCGATTATCCTGGACTACTCCCTGCATCGCATGTAAGTAAAACCGGAGTCCCAACTTCCGAGAAGGATCCCTTTTCCTGCACTTCACCTACCGCACACATATGGTGTCTTACAGGGAAGGCCCTCGAGACGCCATGCCGAACCCGCAGTGACTCACCAACAAGGGGCACCGAAGCCGGGTAGGCTTAAAAGGAAGGCGGTCAGGACTGAGACGCCATTGCAGAGGTATGAAAAAGAACCTCGCTCCGTGGTTGTCGTCTTTTAAAATATAATAACGTCCATGTTTCCTAGTAGGAAAAACGCTCTCCGGGCTATATCCGGAGAGGTTGCCGGCCGCGCCTCCACCAGTCGGGCTCTAGAGCCATACTTAGGGACGGATGCTAACATGGGGCCAACATCGGATGTTCCTCCTACAGAGGATGCGGATAGGTTGTCCGCTATGAATTCCGAAGTGGAGAGCGCCATGAATCACAGGCGTCGCCGGGCCATACTCCGCGACACTTGTTTCTCCCAAGAGGCGTTTGATGCCTTCAACTCAGGAGACGCGTACATCCGAGCTGCTCAAAATGGTCTTGCCAGAGCCACGGACCAGTATGTAAAGGATATACGGGTAAGAAAATCTAATAATTATGTATATCAGTATCCCCTGAGACTTGAAACAGTTGGCACAACTGATTTAAGGATCATTGTTTGCATAGGTTCTTATGGAGAAGAATACCCAGTTGTCTCAGGAGCTGGAGGAGTGCAAAGCCCAGCTTCAGGCCGCAGTTGCCGCAGTGAAGGAGTCCGAGAAGGCCCCATCTGGTAACACTTGTTTCCATTACAAAGAATGTCATGTACCAGGTAGTATGCGGCATGCGTGCAAATCTAACAATAGATTCTACAGATGACTCTGGAGTGAATCCGGAGGTCGTGCGAGGGGATGAGCAACATGCTAAACGACAGCTAAAGGCTGGCGAGCGCGTGCTTACACGGGTTCGGCGGGAGAAAAATGATCTCCAAGACGCCAATACCCGGCTGGGCGTTGAATTGAGAGATGTTCGAGCCTAGCTTGCTGACTCCGTAAAGGAGGATAAGAGGCTTCGACACGGCATTTTCAGTAAGTGCTTGAACGAACTTTTAAAGAGTTCGGCGAAGAAACCGGCTGACAAAGTTATATTTGTAGGTATGCTGATGGGTCATCCCGCCGAGGAAACGCCCGGGTCTGCAGGTGATCTTCTGCCAGAGCTCTCCCAACTGCATGAACAAGGTCGGCAGGTGATGCAGGGCATTGCCCAAGCCTTGTGGCCATCCGCCTCCCTGCAAGGAGAAATGGGGGAGCTTGTAAAGAAGCTCACGGGAGCGCGGCGGCGCTTCCAATTATGGAAGATATCAGCCTGCCGACAAGGTGCAAGGGAAGCCTGGCTGTCGGTGTGGAACGACACCTATGGGATCACAATAATCCCTCCTACAGTTGTCGGGGCGCGGGGTTGCGAGAAGAGCAGGGCTAGTAGACAACACAAGGATCGTTTACCCAGGTTCGGGCTGCGAGGATGCGTAAAACCCTAGTCCTGCTTTGGTGCATGTATTTTCGAGAGTTCTTGAGCTCTCGAACTAGCTGTGGTCAGTGCATGGTTCGAAAGAGCCGAATCCTTCTCCAGTATACCATGGGCCTCCTTTTATAGTCGAAAGGGGCTGCTACAGTGGCACACAGGAGGTGGAAAGGCGCACAGTTCCTTGAGCTTATCGCTCGTATTACAGGACAAGACGCATTTAATGTGTAGCTTAGGTGTCCCCCTGCTTTATCGGGGACGGGGGCGAGGCCCGTCCCATCCGTCGCCGCTCCTCCTTGTTTCGACACGCGCTTTGGCTAGCGATGCGTGCGGCGCCATGTAGGCACGCAGGCAGCTGAGGTGGCGCGGTGGTGGAGCCTTCACGAAGATCTGCATGCCGCCACGCAAGCGCTCGATGAGTTGGCCTAGGGGCTGCATGTTGCCACGCAGGTGCCCGCCCAGCTGGTTGGGCTGGCAGCTGCATGTGAATGGCGGTGGAAGCTTGGTTGGCGTGGGCCTGACGATGGCCCTGCTGGCGTCCTTGGTGAGGGCCTTTCCGGGTGGCCTGGCAAGGGTCTTGCCGTGTGGCCCGGCAAGGGTCTTGCCGTGGCGCGCTGTCGTCCCCGGCAAGGGCCTTGCCGAGGGTCTGGTGGCCTTCCTCGGCAAGGATCTTGCCGAGGATCGTCGTCTTCTAATCCTCATCTGATCTTGAATATGTCTTCACAAAGATCTGCATGCCACCACAGAGGTGCCTTCCCGAGCCCTGGCCCCACGTGGATGCTGGCGTTGGGGACTGTGGGCTCAAGGGTGGCTCGCTCTATTGGTGTGGGGCGGGCTGCCCCGGCAAGGGTCTTGCCGGGGCTGCTGAGGCTGCCCTGGCAAGGGTCTTGCCGGGGCTGCTAAGGCTGCCTCGGCAAGGGTCTTGCCGGGGGAGCCTCCTTCGTTCCTCTGCTACTTGTGGTCTTGGCCTTGGCGTTGCTTTTATTATCTTGGGCTTTGGTCTTACCTTGGCTCACCTCCCCTGTTCTGCTTGGCGTGACCGTAGGCGCGGCTCCGACTGCCCGTGCACAAGTATAAGGGTACAAAAACGCACCCCTCTTTTTGTACACCGGCACTGGGCCATGGTGAAGACGCGATATACCAAGGCTGACCCGAACCACATGGCCGAGGTCGGACCTGTGGGCTCTGATGGGAAAGAGATCCCCGTCAGTTTGGTGTATGACCAGGTAGAATTAGCCGCAAAGTATTCCCAACAGGATTGTAGGCTAGACAACCTGTTGGATGGTATAGAAGAAGAATTTAGTCAGTCTAAGTGACTGTGTACTTCAAGTGAGATGTATTGTCTCTAACCGGATTGTAAATCATTTGTCATGGCGGACCTTTTCGCTTCAACCTCCGGACCCAACAGTCCGGAGTGTATCCGAATACCCGCTTAGTTATGTGAAAACCGGGGTACGCGTGGAAACCAGGCGTAGGGGTCATAAGTGCTTGAACAGACAAGTACCCAACTAGCTATTTTATATTACATGGATAGTAAGAAACATCTTCCAGGGAGAATAGTTCCGTTAAGGGTTCCTTTCCCTGGGTACGCATGCATTAATGTGCATGTCCGAACTGCGAAAGGAGACGCAGGATGTAAACATCTGGGGGCATGTAGTACAATAATAAAAATTGTCTTTTTTTCACCGACCGAATATTCCCTTAAGAACGCTAGCTTTCGGCTTCACCCAGTCTGAGATACACATCCGGCTGACCCGGCAGTAACAATCGCAGAGGTGCTCCCCTTATGCCCTAGCCGAATTAACGGGAATGTAGGGCATAAACACAAGAGCCAGGCAACCCAGCTTGGCCAAAACTTAAGTCATATCGATGCATATAATGGCGAAAAAAGGTACATGTGAAAAGTAACACATGTGTGGGTCCTAGAGCCTGGGACGTAGCTATATTAAGCTTCTGTATAAAAAGCCCCCAGGTATCATGAGCGCGGCTGGCGCGTCAAGATTGTGTAGTCAAGACACATTTTAGCCTTTTAAGGCCTTGAAGAAAAAAGGGAAGAAAGAAAGATAAGACAGATAACGAATATATAAAAAAATGACAGAGGTAAGGAGACGAACATAGAGTCCGGAACTAGGCGTAGAACCTTCGGAGTCTGGCTGCGTTCCATGGGTTTGGCTCGAGTCGATTCTCCGATGCATCCCACAGACGGTACGCTCCACCGGTCAGAACTTGGTCAATAATGAAGGGACCTTCCCATTTGGGCTTGAGCTTGTTCTTTTTCTTCTCCGGTAGACGTAGAACGAGTTCGCCAACGTTATAAGTTTTGACCCGTACTTCTCTGCTTTGATACCTTCGAGCATGTTGCTGATAGAATGCGGAACGGGCTTTTGCCACGTCACGCTCCTCCTCCAGGGCGTCCAAACTGTCCTGCCGATCAAGCTTAGCTTCTTTCTCTTCATACATGCGCACTCTAGGTGAGTCATGAATTATGTCGCAGGGCAGTACTGCCTCTGTGCCGTATACCATAAAAAACGATGTGTATCCGGTACTGCGATTCGGCGTGGTCCGCAACCCCCATAGTACGGAGTCGAGCTCCTCTACCCAATGCGTATCAGATTCCTTCAAGGATCGCACTAATCTTGGTTTAATGCCACTCATGATAAGACCATTTGCTCGCTCGACTTGACCGTTAGTTTGCGGGTGATAGACAGAAGCATAATCGAGCTTGATGCCCATGTTGCTGCACCAAAGTTTTACCTCGTCGGATGTAAAGTTCAAGCCGTTATCAGTGATGATGCTGTGGGGAACGCCATAACGGTGTACAACCCTGGATATGAAGTCTATCACTGGTCCGGATTCGGCCGTTTTAACTGGTTTGGCTTTTATCCATTTGGTGAATTTGTCCACCATGACCAATAGGTATTTTTTCTTATGGCTTCCCCCTTTAAGGGGTCCGACCATATCAAGCCCCCAGACCGCAAAGGGCCAAGTGATGGGGATTGTTTGGAGAGCGGTAGGTGGCATATGGCTTTGGTTTGCGAAAAGCTGGCAATCGACGCAACGTTGAACGAGGTCCTGTGCGTCTGCCCGGGCTGTCGGCCAATAAAAACCTATACGGAAGGCCTTGCTTACAAGGGCCCGAGCTGTGGCGTGGTGGCCGTCAAGTCCAGCATGAATTTCTACCAAAAGTTGTCGTCCTTCCTCTTCGGAGATGCACCTTTGAAGGACTCCCGTAGCGCTTTTCTTATAAAGCTCTCCCTCATGGACCTTGTAGGCTTTAGACCGTCGCACAATGCAACGTGCCTCGTTTGGGTCCTCAGGTAGTTCCTGCCTAGTTAGCTAAGCCAAGAAGGGTTCTGTCCACGGGGCGATGACGGCCATAATCACGTGGGCTGAAGGTGTTATTTTGGTGGCAGAGCCTCCGATTATGTCAGAGTGTTCGGTGTCTGGTGTTGTGGCCGGGTCCGGACTATTGTTACCGGTCTCTCCTTCCCATACCACAGATGGCTTAAACAGCCTTTCCAAGAAAATATTAGGCGGGACAGGGTCGCGCTTAGCGCCGAGGCGGGCGAGGATATCCGCCGCCTGGTTGTTTTCCCGGACCACATGGTGGAATTCGAGCCCCTCAAACCGAGCTGACATTTTGAGGACGGCGTTGCGATAAGCCGCCATTTTTGGATCCTTGGCATCGAAGTCTCCAATTATTTGAGATATTGCGAGGTTCGAGTCCCCACGCACCTCCAGGCGTTGAATGCCCATGGAAACTGCCATCCAGAGACCATGTAATAGGGCCTCATATTCTGCTGCGTTGTTGGAGTCTGTGTATAATATTTGGAGTATGTATTGGACTGTATCTCCGGTGGGGGATGTCAGGACGACGCTAGCCCCCAAACCAGCCAGCATTTTAGAGCCGTCAAAGTGCATGATCCAATTGGAGTACGCGCCGTACTCTTTAGGGAGTTCGGCTTCTGTCCATTCGGCGACGAAATCAGCCAGTACTTGTGACTTAATGGCTCGCCGTGGTTTGTATATTATGTCGAACGGGAGGAGCTCAATAGCCCATTTAGCAATCCGGCCCGTCGCCTCGCAGTTGTTTATTATGTCGTTGAGTGGTACTTCAGAGGCCACCGTAATTGAACACTCTTGAAAGTAGTGTCGTAGTTTCCGGGATGCCATGAAGACCGCGTATGCTATCTTTTGATAATGTGGGTACCGTGATTTGCATGGAGTGAGGACAGTGGATACATAGTATACCGGCTTTTGAAGCGGGAACTTATGTCCGTCCGTCTCTCGATCGACGACGAGCAATACGCTTTACAACTTGGTGTGTTGCCGCTATATATAACAACATTGGTTCGCCTACATTTGGCGCGGCCAAGATTGGGTTTGTGGCCAAAACGGCTTTTATTTCCTCTAATCCGCCCGTGGCCGCATCCGTCCACTCGAAGTGTTCGGTGCATCGAAGAAGGCGATAAAGAGGCAGTGCCTTTTCTCCTAATCGGGAGATGAAGCGGCTTAAGGCAGCCACGCATCCAGTTAGTTTCTGGATTTGCTTGAGGTCTGTTGGGATGGCAAACTGTGACAGAGCTCGGATTTTAGCCGAATTTGCTTCGATTCCTCTGTTGGAGACGATGAAGCCTAAGAGCTTTCCGGCGGGCACGCCGAACACACATTTGTCTGTATTGAGCTTAATGTCATATGTTCGGAGATTGTCGAACGTGAGCCTCAAGTCGTCTATTAAGGATTCGACGTTCTGGTTTTAATGACCACATCATCTACATATGCCTCCACTGTTTCGCCGATCTGTGTCTCCAAGCATGTCTGAATCATGCATTGATAGGTTGCACCGGCGTTTTTGAGCCCGAAAGGCATGGTGTTAAAACAGAAGGGGCCGCATGGAGTGATAAATGCCGTTGCGGCTTGATCGGACTCCGCCATCTTAATTTGATGGTATCCAGAGTATGCGTCGAGGAAACACAATGAGTTGTGTCCTGCGGTAGCGTCGATAATTTGATCGATGCGAGGGAGGGGGAAGGGATCCTTGGGGCAAGCCTTGTTAAGGTCCTTGAAGTCGACACATAGGCGCCAGGATTTGTCCTTCTTTGTTACCATCACCAGTTTTGCTAGCCAGTCCGAATGTTTTATTTCTCGAGTGAATCCGGCCTCCAGTAACATGGCTAGCTCCTCTCCCATGGCTTGTCGCTTAGGCTCAGAGAAGCGCCGAAGAGTTTGCTTGACCGGCTTGAATCCCTTTAGAATGTTAAGGCTATGCTCGGCCAGCCTGCGTGGGATTCCTGGCATGTCTGAAGGATGCCAGGTGAAGATGTCCCAATTCGCACGCAAGAACTCCCGTAGCGCGGGGTCTACTGTGGGGTTTAACTGTACCCCAATGGATGTTGTTTTTGTAGGGTCCGTTGGATGGACTTGGAATTTGACTATTTCATCCGCTGGTTTAAAAGAGGTGGACTTGGATCTTTTGTCGAGTATCACATCGTCCCTGTCCACTATGGAACGTAGCGCGGCTAATTCTTCGGCCGCGAGGGCTTCAGTTAACTCCTCGAGGGCCAGTGCGGCTGTTTTATTTTCAGCGCGGAGTGCTATGTCCGGATCACTAGCTAGAGTGATGATTCCATTGGGCCCGGGCATTTTGAGCTTCATGTACCCGTAATGGGGTATAGCTTGGAAGATCGTGAATGCCTCCCGCCCTAGGAGGGCGTGGTATCCGCTATTGAACGGGGCCACTTGGAATGTGATTTCTTCGGACCTATAATTCTCCATCGCGCCGAATACCACATCTAGTGTGATTTTCCCAGCGCATCGTGCCTCCCGACTAGGGATGATTCCTCTGAAGGTCGTGCTGCTTTGCTCAATGCGGCTTTTGTCTATTTGCATTTTTTGAAGAGTCTCCTCATAGATGAGGTTTAATCCGCTGCCGCCGGCCATGAGCACTTTAGTAAGCCGGAAGCCGTCCACAATTGGACTAAGGACCAAGGCAGCTGGTGCTCGGGCTGTTCGGAATTTAGGTTCGTCACTGGCATTGAAGGTGATAGCCGTATCACTCCATGGATTTATTGCTGCCACGTGGCAGACATCGGCAAGGCTGCGGAGTGCTCGCTTACGCCTATTATTTGAGGCGAAGGTCTTGAAGACTGTTAATACTGTATTGCTATTTTCCGCGGGATGGTGCTCTGCAGTATTGTTGATGAGGAGATCCTCGCCGCTCTTGGCCACCTGCCGGAGTACCCAACATGCTCTAAGGCTGTGTGTTGGCATGGTATCCGTTGTGCTGTGAATTTTGCATGGCCCATTAAGCCATCCCTCCAATACGGTTCCGCGCCCTGTAGTGGGCTGTTGTTTCTTTGTAATTGGATCGGGTGAATTACGAGAGTACACCATTTTAGTTCGGACGGGGGGGGGGGTTTATGAGAGCCGGAGGATCCCAAAATTTTGTTTGGGTTTTCCAGGCGCTTTCCATCGCACAGTACTTCCGTACTATGGCTGCCAAGTCAGCAAAGTGCGCTATGTCACGGTGACTTATGGCGTTGAGGATTCCCCTGTCCGTGCAATTTTTGCAAAAGAATGAAATTGCGTCTTCCTCGCAACAGTCCTTAACCTTGCTCATTACAAGGAGGAATCTGGCCCAATAGTGGTGTACTGTCTCTTGGGGATCTTGTCTAATGTGGGAAAGATCATTTATATCTGGGTGGGTGGGTGGATTTAGGTCCGAACCCCGACTCGATCTGAGACCCAGGGGCGGAGGAGTTTCTGAGCTTGGCAGTTCGGGCTCCGGGATGTTGCCCAATAGGTCTGGCCCGCTGCCTGATTCTAGGTTCAAGGCTTGGGCCATGTCCTCCCGTAGACGGGTATCCGGCTCGGAGAGCTCGGGAATCCGGACATAGTTTGTCCTCAAGATAGAGGAAGAATCGCTGGATTGCTCCTCCACCACCGCTATCTGATGGGTGACCGGCGGGGAGTTAATCTCCCTTTGGTCGGGTTTAAGCCCGATCTGATCATAGTCCATAGCAACTCCCAAGGTGGCGATGCGATCCAAGAGCTCGTTCAAGGAAGAGAGCTCCATTGGATCCAACTGCTCGCCGAATTCCGAGCCAACGTGGAGGCTGTTTTCGATGACCCAAGAAGTCATCGTCGGCGCAACGGCCGAACGGGCGGTCATGACGAAACCGCCTAGCCGGAGAGTTTGGCCTATAGCCAGGGCTCTCCCAGAGGTGATGTTGTCCTTGACAACGAGACGAGCCATCCAGCCTAATGATGACGGCACAATGGAACTCTCAATGAAAGCACCAATGTCGGTGTCAAAACCGGCGGATCTCGATTAGGGGGTCCCGAACTGTGCGTCTAAGGCGGATGGTAACAGGAGGCGGGGGACACGATGTTTACCCAGGTTCAGGCCCTCTCGATGGAGGTAATACCCTACTTCCTGCTTGATTGATCTTGATGATATGAGTATTACAAGAGTTGATCTACCACGAGATCGTAGAGGCTAAACCCTAGAAGCTAGCCTATGGTATGATTGTTGTTGTCCTACGGACTAAACCCTCCAGTTTATATAGACACCGGAGGGGGCTAGGGTTACACAGAGTCGGTTAAAAGGGAGGAGATCTACATATCCGTATTGCCAAGCTTGCCTTCCACGCCAAGTAGAGTCCCATCCGGACACGAGACGAAGTCTTCAATCTTGTATCTTCATAGTCCAACAGTCCGGCCAAAGGATATAGTCCGGCTGTCCGAGGACCCCCTAATCCAGGACTCCCTCACCGGCCATGGACTTGGTCCCGAAGAGGAGAAGAGAAGATGAGCCTACGTTGCGATCCCCGGCAAGCCAAAATAGATAAGTTCTTTATCTTATCCATACATGTTCTATAAGTAGGTACTTGTGCATAAGAAAGCCTCGCCGCCTTTGAGACTTAGGTGCTCCCATCCTTCAACTCGAACATTGCTTCAGTCAGGATGGTTGTAGTGACCTTCGGCGAAAAAGGTTGGCAGGGGGCTGGTTCCTCTTTTATGGTTTGTGCCCGGCAGGCCTGGCTCTGCGGCAACAAACTGAGGGCACCGGCGGGATAGCCTGCCGGGGAAACTTGTTACTCGAATGTATAGAGGCATTTCACCTCTGCATGGACATATTACATGCACAAGTACCCGACAAGGTTTATCTTTTTCATTAATATGCTGATCAACAAGTACAAGACCTTAGAGAGCACAAACATGGATAAAAGAGATTACATAATTTGAACTAAAGTTTGGCAAGTGCCTACAGATTTTAGATTGAAAAAAGATAAGTGCCTCGTAATCCCCCCTTCTTGTTCCTCCTCCCCCAGGTATTGCGGTGGGAAGAGAAGAGGACGCCCCTCCCGGTCTCATCAGGGGCTTGCCGAGCGCAGCCTGACAAGATAAGGAGTGGCGAGGCTGCGAAGGAGGAGGGCGGGAGGAGCAGCTCGGCGATGCCCTGGTCACCACCTCCAGGACCAGCGAAAAGACCTAGCACGGGCGCCGGCGGAAGGAACCGCCGGGGCTCAGCTGGAAGACTGCTGGAGGAGGCGAAGGCACGAAGAGAGGGATCCCCTCCCTGGCAGCAAAGAGGCCGGTGATGATCGTGCCGGGGCAGAGGGGAAGAGCGGAAAGATGAGGCGGCAGGTCGCCAATAGGAGATGAAGGCATCGGTGCCATCGTACTCTGACCTGACGCCCTGCCACCCACCTTCTTTGTCTTCCCTCATTTTCTCTCCATCACCACCACTCTAGGGGGACACCGGGCTCCAGGCCCGTCGCCTTCCCGGAGAAGTGGCCGGTGACCCTGACAGCCGGGGCATACAGGGGGCGCCACTTCCCACCTTAGTGGGCAGGAAGGCACCCCCTTCTTTAGCGTCGACCCCGATTCCACTGGAAGGAGCAGTGCTGGGATTACCAACGATCCCGAGCCCTGCACCTCCTACCTGATGACCGGCCGGCATGGAGACGACGAGCGTTCCTCCACCCGGGAGATGCGCGACACCTCCCACACCTCGGGCGACGCGACGCCCACGTTTGTGGCCACCGCATCTCCTTGGGGCCCAGACCAGACTCACTCCCTGGGCGTCGACGCGAGCATTCAGCGTCATCAAGCCCAAACTAGGGCCCAGGGCTTGGCCCCGGGCTCTCCTTTTCAGCATAGCCAGAAGAGAGCAGGGAATAGAGGGGGAGAGATACGTGGATGAATATTTCCACTCCCTCCCGCCCCCTCTTTTATAGACGGACCAGGGCTGGGGGCTGATTCCCCGGCGGGTAACCGCCGCCCTCCTCCGCCAATCCAAGAAGACCGGGCCCCTGCCTTGACGCTCTCCCATACCATGCGCCTCCGTTACCTACCCCACTCAATGCATGCGGCATACGTGGCCAGGGATAAGGGCGTGGTGGAAAGAGTGAATTGGCAGTTACTCACCCGTGCGTTAAAGTCATTCGCGGGCCATTACAAGGATGGCCCCACTGAAATTGGCGAACCACGACGCACGGGAGAACCGAAAATAGACCTGGGCTCAGGTTAGTGAAGAAGCAAAGAAGATCTCAAAGGACAAGCAGCTACTGCCCTATGGCCTGCACACTAGTTAGGGCCTAGCCCTATGACGCCCGGCAGCGCGTTCGGCTCGGGCTCGGGGGCTCCTGTCGGTGCAACAAACCCTGAGTCTGTTGCCCAGACTGTGCACGGGCCTAAAAGGGCAAAGTTGCAATGACTGAGACAAGGTTAAGCACAAGAGATCAGTTCTTTGATGAATCAAAGGGCAGATCAAGAAGACCAAGACAAGCTAAATAAGCAATGCACCACTAAGGAAGAATCTCCCTTACCGGGCAGGCAAGCCCGGCGGGGCGAGGTTGCTTCCGCGAAAAGACACCAAGAACATTCCGGCAGGCCTGCCGGGCACAACAAAGGCAAACCACCCGCCAAGGCTCCATCTCTCCACCTCACCGTGACGCAAGTCATCGATCGGTATGGTGTCAAGCCCCCAAGTGACTAAGTGTCTGTTTTTTGCCACATGGCAGCCACTTCCTATGGAAAACATCTCCAAATGACACCCGTCTAGCGACGTGTCAAGCAGGCAGACAAGAAGGTGGAAAAACAGCTCGGCAAGGCTTGTCGGGCATTCCATGATGTGACGCTAAGCGGAGCATTTAATGCACTCTGCCATGTCTGCAGAGTTAGGTATGATAGCATTGTTCGCTATCTAATCAGTGCATAATGACTGATTTGCCACTATGGTGACCCCTTGATCTATAAAAGGAGGCCCATGGCAACCATAGAAAGGATCCAGACCCCTGTACACTCATACGCGCGTAGTTGCTCTCGCCCTGAGCCAACCCTGCCGGGCAAGAGCATTGCATTCTCCACCACAGTCCACCATCAATCCACCAAAGCAGGAGTAGGGTTTTACGCCTCACGGTGGCCCGAACCTAGGTAAAATTGCCCGTGTGGTCTCTGTCGTGCTGCGCGATGTTCTCCGCTCTTTGTGCAACATGCTCATTCGCCCTGCCGAACCAAAAGGGGCTAATTGCCCCATAGGTGGCCGTGGTTTCCCACGACACCTGGGTGATGAACTCCTGTGCACCTAGCGCCTGGCGCCGTGCTCCTTGCTTGCAGGGGCGCACGGTGAAGCACGCCTCCAAGTGCTGCCCGTGCACCTCCCTCGTCACACTGGTCCGGTCAGACGCTCTCCAGGTGGAAGCCTGTCACAGCACTAGAATACCTGAGTGAAATAGCTGCATCTGCACTCACGAAACATGTCTAAAATTTCTGAAAGTTGAATTGGGGAAAGTGGAAAGCCCCCGAAATCATTTCAGAAATAATCAACATTAAAATCTCTTCAAAGGAGTCCTAGAAAATGTTCCTCTTAGTCTCTGAAATTATTGGCAAGAGGTAAAACTCAAAACAATAATTTTGGAATCTCAGAGGTATTTATTTTGGGCCTTCGAATTAAATCAATAATTATTTGCATTTGATATATATTTGGTAAATAATTAATATATGTCCAATAATTCTGATCTTTGGTGATGGGCTTTGGAATAATCCAATTCGTCCCTACAAATATTATCAGAAGAAAATAAAATGATTTAGTTCCTAAACTAAATCAAAATAAATGACAGAAAAGAAAAACAGAAAGGAGAGAGAAAGGAATTACTTGGTGCTTACCCACAGCCCAGAGGCCCAGCAGTATGCAGCCCAGGAGCTGGCCCAGCCCACCACCACCGTCGTCCTCCTGGCGCCAGTCGGCCAGGCGTGTGGCCGACGCGCGCGCATGGGCAGAGCGCCACGCCACCAGCTCGCCTTCCTGCCTCCCCTGCCAGCGCGACGCCGCGTTGCCTCTCCTCGGCGCCGCCCCGACCTCCCTGGCCTATCCACTTCTCCTCTTCTCTCCTCTGCGCTCTCCCTCGCGTCCGCCCGGATGAGCCGGAGTGCGCCAACGAGCACCACCGCAGCCACCATGCTCCCCTCGCCTCCCCGTGCTATCCATTACCTCCGTCGCGACTCCCTCGACCACCTCGACGAACCGCACGCCGCCGGACGCCCCACAGCGTCGTCATCTTCGACGTCTTCATCACCGGCCACCGGAGATCCCCTTCACCGCTCCGATCGCTCCGGTGTTTCCCCGAGCTCGTCGACCCGCCCAACGTGCTCACCATGAGCTCCTGTCCCGAACCCCCCCCCTCTTTTGCCTCGTTTGCACGTCATAGCCACCGCGTCGCTTGCGCCCGAACGCGCCGCCGCCTGTGCTCGCCGCCGACGCGCCTCCGGCGACCATTTGGTCCACCAAGCGTGTCCATCGCCCTCACCGCATCGCGCATGCACACACCAGCACTTCAGCTCTCCCGCACGCACAACGTAGCTACCGCTCGCGCCTCACCCGGGCTCCGGCCGCCGCGGCCGAGCTCCTCTCTGTCGCCTCCGTCCACCCCAGGCCCGGCTGGCACCACCGCCTGACGCGCGCTGGTCTAGGCTCTTGAACGAGCCCAACCACGCTGCGAACGAGGCACCATAGCCCGTTCCCGTGGTGCTCTGCCGCCTCTGGCCGTCACCGGCGGCTTAACGCCGGCCTAACTCTGTTTAGGTTAGTGCTAATGACCCCACCTGGCTAATTAAGTTAGGTTAGTATTAACTAAGCTAGGCTAGTTTAGTTAGAGGCTGACATGTGGGCCCCAGCATCAGGTTTGACCTGGGCTGACGCTGTTGACCTTATGGCGTCACACAGATGTCAAGCTGACGCAGTTAGTAATTTTCTAGATTTAAAATAACTCAAAAATTCCAGATATTAGTGTAAACTTCTAAAATTCATAGGAAATTATCTATAACTCCAAATAAGATAAATTATATATGTAAAATGACCAAAAAAATCCAATCTATCCATATGTACCATTTTCATGCATGTTAGAACAACTTACAGCTGCTGTTTAGGACAAATCATATAAATGGCATTTTAATATCCACATATGGAGTTTGAATTTGAATCTTTGATTCAAACCAACTTCATTTAATCTGGTTGCTAGATGCATTAGCTCAACTCACAGCATATTGCCATGTCACATTCATGCATCATATTTGTTGCATTGCATTGATTGTGTTTCCTCTCTGTTGCCGGTATTTGTCCCCTCTCAGTAGACGTGGTTCCGACGATGAGATCGATGACACCGATGAAGAACTATACTATCTTCAGAAGTGCTAGGCAAGCAAAACCCCCTTGTTCATTCCGATACAATCCCACTCTCTCGCTCCTGCTCTCTTTTACTGCATTAGAACAACAACGCTTCAACTGTTACATGCTGCGGTAGTTGAACCCCTTTCCTCTGCATGACCTGTCATTGCCACAGTAAATAGATGAAACCCACTAGCATGGTAGGAGTTGTTTGAGCCCTGATGTGCCTACTCATTCATGCTTGTTTGTCATGCCTGCTATTGCTTAGAGTTGTGTAGGTCTGATTCGTCGGGGATGAATTGGGAAGTTGTGAACATGTCCTACTGTTGAGAGCTAAGTGTGTGAACACGATTTGGTAAAGGTAGCAGTGAGAGGCCATGTAGGAGTACATGGTGGGTTGTCTCATTGAAACCGTCCTCAGGAACTGAGTTCTGTTTTTGTGATCCATGAACAGCTACTACCACACATTGGGCTCCGGGCACTCCAAGCTCTCTCGACTTATTAATCAACCTGATCTCTGTCCGGGAGTTGCAACTAGTTTCTGGTGTTTGTAGGTAGTGCTAGTAGTCTACCAAGTGGCACCCGGTACATGTGGGCTTGGGATAGACTAGGTGCAGTGGCAAGGTGTACCAAGTGGCACCCGGATGGTAGGCTTGGGAACCCTGCTCACATCGTTTGGGGCCGTGAGTGACACCCCGGCCAGATCTCCTTGCGGATGGAACCCGAATAGGCGATAAACCTGGACTAGAGACTTGTGTGGTTAGTCAGGTCGTGGCCAGGCTTCCGCTTGAAGGTTGCCGAGATACACGACGTGTACATAGTGGTAAGTGGCGAGAGCGTGTGTGAAGAAGTACACCCCTGCAGGGTTAACACCATCTATTCGAATAGACGTGTCCGCGGAAAAGGACTTCTAGGTTGCCTGTACAGTACATAGACAAGTGAAAGTGGATACTCTAAAATGCGCAGGATAATCGTGAGTGCTATGGATGGCCTTCTCGTAGGGAGAGAGGAGCGGATCCATAGTGGTGTATTGATTGGTGAATATGTGGACTCGTGTGCGCCACCTCAAAAGAGTTACTTGCATTCATAGTTTAGGATAGCCACTGATGCATATGTAGCTAGTTCTGATGTAAGTCTTGTTGTATACATTTGTACTTACGTTTGCTTATTTTATGTTTTGCAGAGAGACTTCAGTCTCGCTAGTAGTTCCGCATGGACTTCGACGTTTAGCTTGTTACCTCACCTATGATCTTATACACTTGGGAGGGTCTTGTAGTTGTCTGTACTCAGACATGTTTATGCTTCTGCTTGTTGCTTGTATGCTCTGTATGACTTGAATGCTGGGTCATGAGACCCATGTTTGTAATACTTAGCTCCTCGGAGCCTAATGAATAAATACTTGAGTCGTAGAGTTATGTTGTGATGCCATGTTGTATTTACACATATCGAGCATATTGTGTGTATGATTGAAATGCTTGGTATGTGTGGGATCCGACGACCTAGTTGTTTATCCTTGGTAGCCTCTCTTATGGGAAAATGTAGTCTTGTGCTTCCATGAGCCATAGTAGTCCGCTACAGCCCGGATCACCGGAGTCCTGCTAGCCCAGCACTACTGCTCCGGAACACTTGACTGGACGGCATGTGATTCACTTCGTTCCTGTGTCTGTCCCTTCGGGGAAATGTCACGCGGTGACATCCGAAGTCCTGCCTAGCCTGCTACAGCCCGGTTGACCGGAGTCCTGTTAGCCCAGTGCTACAGCCCGGATTCGCACGCTGCTGACCGCCATGCTCGATGTTGATTCATGTATATTCATGTCCCCATAAGTTAGTGCCACTTTGGGTTCACGACTAGTCATGTCGGCCCGGGTTCTCTGTCATATGGATGCTAGCGACACTATCATATACGTGAGCCAAAAGGTGCAAATGGTCCCGGGCCATGGTAAGGCGACACCCGTGGGAATACCGTGCGTGAGGCCGCAAAGTGAAATGAGGTGTTACCGGCTAGATCGATGTGACTTGGAATCGGGGTCCTGACAGCTTTGGTATCAGAGACTGACTGCCTGTAGAATTACCAAGCCAAACTGGTCGAAGTTGAGTCTAGAAATGCTTTAGTTATATAAGGGAATTGATTGTGGAAGGGAATGTAAGGCTCTTTTTACTCCTTTACCTTATGCCTTCTGATCTGAGTTATCCTCTTCTCTTCTACAAGGATTAAGAACTAGGCTTTCTCATCTTCTATCAGGATCACGTGTTACAAATCCGTAGACTTGTAGGATTGTTGGTTCCAAGCCTCAGTTCAGTTTCTACTACTTTTAGTATGTTGTAAGTTGAACCAGAACCTTGATATGATGTTGTTAAGTGACTATGCAAATCCTTGTGAATGTCTCAAATCTTTTCTGAGCATTTACAGTCGTTATGCTGTTCGAGTCATCCCGGATTTCTAAATAGTCTGATGCATTTGCAAATCTCTTCTTTCCGTTCTTGATGTTCCTTTCGGCCAGATTAACCACACTAATCGTCTGTTGAGGTACTCCATTGCCTTGACATATACATTGGAGCTAGTATTATGACCCTAGGCATCCTAGAGAACCACCCAGTAATCTAGCAATGTTTATATTCCTAGTGTGATGATTCTGGCCATCATTCTCGAAAGCATCCTGTGATGCCACTTAGTAGTAGGTATTGTACTCCTGGGTTTTGAGCCCAAAATTCACCCTACTTACCTCATGTTGATAGTGTTGCTAGTTCCTTTAGGATATTAGTAACCTTTGCGATAGTCCTCGAGGTTCGTGGTACATCGCTCTTCCAATTACCATGAACCATTCTTGGCAGAAGTTCTTTTGAATCAAAAGATCACAACAAGAGTGCTCTTGACGAGTTCTCCATTCTATTGTGACTCTGCCAATTCTATCTTCTGCATGGGTTATCTGGAAGAAACATGTTGAACTTTGTTCGACATACTAATCCATGCGTCCACAACTCAGAAAATTATATGTTCTTTGAGTTGTCCCTCTTTAGTAGTATTCCGACCTTATCCTATCAATTGATAGTCAAGAGTATGCGTGCATTCGCTGTCGATGCCTATTATTCTTGTGGTCTGTCAAGCCATTCTATTCCAGAATGACTAGGAGAAACAAACTCCAGTACCTCATCCATATCTAGGATTGGGTCAAAGCAATTGTACTTCGCAGATCAAAATGCCAATCCAGCTTTTGTTCTGTTCTACCTTGGAGTATTACCCTATTTATGTCAAGAATATCATAGGAATTGCACCAACTCTTACGAATTCTTGACGCAGTGATACTTCTTGCCATTATCATTCATTCCTCGGTTTTCCGTGTTTTTGTATCTGGAATACTGACAAGGGAATTGTGATGTGTGAAATCAGTACTGCTAGCAACCTCGTTGCTTGGTAGTTAAAGGACAATAATTTCATTCTTAGCGTGCCGGTTATTGAATCATCATTCTAAGATAGATTGTGCTACCTAGTCCTTATTTCTGGTGCACTCTTCGATCAAGAGTTAGGATTGTGTCAATCCCTTTCTTATTTAGCTATATCATCTTGCCCTCAAAAGCAAGATTGTTCTCGAGCTTAGAGACATATCGGTGGTTCGTGATTTTCCGGATATCTTCATGGAAGTATCACCAGGTTCTCCCCTGGCTGTTATGTTGAGTTCGTGATCAAGTTGGTTTTCCAATAAACCAGTCTTTCTCCAAGAATCCGTGTTGCATACCCCTGAGCTAGTTGGCTAAGCTAGAAAACAACTTGGAGAGTTAGAAGATAAAAACTTGTATGACTTAGTTCATTCAAGGGATGTCTTGTGTGTATGTGTTGTAGAAAGATAATATCCTCATCAATTATTCCTCGTGATCAATTGTTGGAGCTATTGTCTTATCAAATCTTTGATTCGAGTATGGGCTATCATCAAATCAAGTTAGAACCAACGATATTCGTAATGTTGTCTTACTCGTGGTTGATTCCTCGAGCATACACCATTACATCTTTTGGTCTGATCAATACTATCACATTGTTCACATAATGGTGGAAGTCCAGTGATATGGAAATTTTGATGAGTTGCTGTTGAGCCCATCAGCAGCATTTTGTCTCCCCCATGACTCATGTTGAACATCAACCTAGTGTTGAAAACTTTGTAAGCAATGCCTTCGTGTTCCGTTCATGAAGCTTATGCTTGGATGGAAGAAGTGAATTCTTCAAATTCATGTGCATTTGGTGCAAGCTGCCGCCGTGAGTTCGAGAAAGATTGTTTTTGTTTCCTCTGGAATCATCCCAAGTTAGTCACGCATATGTGCGAAGTACTCTATGGTTTGATAGGTTGGCCGCCTCCATTCTGTATGTGTTCCTAGCACACCAAGCCACTGGTTGATTTGTTCAAGGAGAAGAAGTTTCTTCTTAAGAGCTAGACTTACGCAAGGACTTCGATATCCTCAATGATGGTTCCCCACCTGAACTCGGTAGTGGTTTATTATAAGACTACTGCGTGGTCATGTTTGTCTTGGATAGCGTGTTCATAGGTTTGTAGAAGAACCAGCTCATGTTTTGGAGCTTGCTATCGTAGTTCATTCCCTGAGAATCTCGCAACGTCATCTCGTCGAATTGTGTTGCAAACTTTCATTTTTCTTTCTAGACTTGATGAGTCTGGATTATCCTGACACCAGCCAGATCTGAATCTCAGGCAGATATGATGGTTGGAACGTTCCTCAAGAACTATAATATTGGTCTCCCTGTAACCCAGTAAAGTGGATGTTGTGGCCAACACACCCAACCGGAAGACTTATTATTGTAGTATATTGATTGAGAAAGTTGTCCACCTCCCCATAAGGATCTCGTAGAATTTATTCCAATAGTTGTTCCTTATGGATTTTTGTGTTCCCGAAGTCTGACCTTTTACTTGATGTTCTAGATATCAAACCATATCTATGAATGGATTACGCTAGCACATCAAGGAGAACATTAGAAGCGGAGGGTTAAATGTCTCTCGGTCAATCATCCAGATTTCGTTCCCTTGGCCTTGCTAAGGTGAAATGTGAGAAAGTGTTGTCTTTCCATGCACCTGCATTGTCCATCACTATTCATCATGGTAGTAAGATGTGTTGCCAGGATCCTCTGCACGGATGTTGGTAAGACCTTGATGACTATGGAAATGCTCAAGTTCTTGAGAGCACGCTCGGACACTAGGTTATATCCTCGGTATCAACTGGAATGTGCCTTCCATTTGCCGAGCTGTTCTATAACCATAGTTTCCTTTCCGATCTGAGTATGCCATTTCTTCAAACTCCTTCAAACGATCGTTTGGGAATTGCCTTAGGCTGATATAGAGCATTTCAATGATCTCTGAATCAAAAGTAATTCTTTTTGCCACTTAAGGGAATATTTCTACGAGCCACCTTCCCTAAGGTGCCGCGTTATGGAATCATGGCAATTATTTCCTCGCCACTATGGAACCCATCCACCCTCTTATTAGGTGTGGACTTGTTGCCTACCAATTTGAACCTTCGTCATCTGCCTTCCATCACCTCTTGATGTGTGATTGTGGCTCATCTCAAGAGATGATTCAACGTCTCATCTCGCGAGTTCATCGTGAGTTGCTCGATCTTTGAGAAGATCAATTCGTGTAGGGTACCTCATCCTTTTGTCGTCGTGTTCGATGAAGATCTCAAAAGCAAAGGCATCAAGATCAATTTGAAGCAATGAATCAACATCGTCGAGAAGGGCAATTGGATCATGAAGATCATGTTAGATTGGTGTTCCCTCTGTCTTCTACCTCACTTCTTGAATCTCGGGACGAGATTCTTGTTTAGTGGGGGTGAGTTGTCACAGCCCTAGAATACCTGAGTGAAATAGCTGCATCTGCACTCATGCATCATGTCTAAAATTTCTGAAAGTTGAATTGGGGAAAGTGAAAAGCCTCCGAAATCATTTTAGAAATAATCAACACTAAAATCTCTTCAAAGGAGTCCTAGAAAATGTTCCTCTTAGTCTCTGAAATTATTGGCAAGAGGTAAAACTCAAAACAATAATTTTGGAATCTCAGAGGTATTTATTTTGGGCCTTTGAATTAAATCAATAATTATTTGCACTGGATATATATTTGGTAAATAATTAATATATGTCCAATAATTCTGATCTTTGGTGATGTGCTATGGAATAATCCAATTCGTCCCTACAAATATTATCAGAAGAAAATAAAATGATTTAGTTCCTAAACTAAATCAAAACAAATGACAGAAAAGACAAAAAGAAAGGAGAGAGAAAGGAATTACCTGGCGCTTACCCACAGCCCAGAGGCCCAGCACTGTGCAGCCGAGGAGCTAGCCCAGCCCACCACTGCCATCGTCCTCCTGGCGCCAGTCGGCCAGGCGTGTGGACGACGCGCGCGCACGGGCAGAGTGCCACGCCACCAGCTCGCCTGCCTGCCTCCCCTGCCAGTGTGACGCCGCGTTGCCTCTCCTCGGCGCCGCCCCGACCTCCCTGGCCTATCCACTTCTCCTCTCCTCTGCTCTGCTCTCTCCCTCGTAGCCGCCCGAACGAGCCGGAGTGCGCCGACGAGCACCACCGCAACCACCATGCTCCCCTCGCCTCCCCGTGCTGTCCATTACCTCCGTCGCGACTCCCTCGAGCTCCTCGACGAACCGCACGCCGCCGGACTCCCCACAGCATCGTCATCTTCGACATCTTCATCACCGGTCACCGGAGATCCGCTTCGCTCGCTCCGGTGTTACCCCGAGCTCGTCGACCCACCCAACGTGCTCACCGTGAGCTCCTGTCCCGAACACCCCTCTCTTTTGCCTCGTCTGCACGCCGTAGCCACCGCGTCGCTTGCGCCCAAACGCGCCGCCGCCTGTGCTCGCCGCCGACGTGCCTCCGGCGACCATTTGGTCCACCAGGCGTGTCCATCGCCCTCGCCGCATCGCGCACGCACACACCGGCACTTCAGCTCTCCGCACGCACGCCGTAGCTACTGCTCACGCCTCACCCGGGCTCCGGCCACCCCAAGCCCGGGTGGCACCACCGCCTGACGCGCGCTGGTCTGGGCTCTTGAACGAGCCCAACCACGCTGCGAACGAGGCACCATAGCCCGTTCCCGTGGCGCTCCGCCGCCTCTGGCCGTCGCCGGCGGCTTAACGCCAGCCAAACCCTGTTTAGGTTAGTGCTAATGACCCCACCCGGCTAATTAAGTTAGTTTAGTTTAGTTAGAGCTGACATGTGGGCCCCAGCGTCAGGTTTGACCTGGGCTGATGCTGTTGACCTGATGACATCACACAGACGTCATGCTGACGCAGTTAATAATTTTCTGGATTTAAAATCATTCAGAAAATTCTAGAAATTAGTATAAACTTCTAAAATTCATAGGAAATTATCTATAACTCCAAATAAGATAAATTATATATGTAAAATGATCAGAAAAATCCAATCTATCCATCTGTACCATTTTCATGCATGTTAGAACAACTTACAGCTGCTGTTTAGGACAAATCATATAAATGGCATTTTAATATCCACATATGGAGTTTGAATTTGAATATTTGATTCAAGCCAACTTCATTTAATCTGGTTGCTAGATGCATTAGATCAACTCACAGCATATTGCCATGTCACATTCATGCATCATATTTGTTGCATTGCATTGATTGTGTTTCCTCTCTGTTGCCGGTATTTGTCCCCTCTCAGTAGACGTGGTTCCGACGATGAGATCGATGACACCGATAAAGAACTATACTATCTTCAGAAGCGCCAGGCAAGCAAAACCCCCTTGTTCATTCCGATACAATCCCACTCTCTTGCTCCTGCTCTCTTTTACTGCATTAGGACTACAACGCTTCAACTGTTACATGCTGCGGTAGTTGAACCCCTTTCCTCTGCATGACCTGTCATTGCCACAGTAAATAGATGAACCCACTAGCATGAGTAGGAGTTGTTTGAGCCCTGATGTGCCTACTCATTCATGCTTGTTTGTCATGCCTGCTATTGCTTAGAGTTGTGTCAGGTCTGATTCGTCGGGGATGAATTGGGAAGTTGTGAACATGTCCTACTGTTGAGAGCTAAGTGTGTGAACAGGATTTGGTAAAGGTAGCGGTGAGAGGCCATGTAGGAGTACATGGTGGGTTGTCTCATTGAAACCGTCCTCAGGAACTGAGTTCTGTGTTTGTGATCCATGAACAGTTACTACCACACATTGGGTTCCGGTAACTCGACCCCTCTCGACTTATTAATCAACTTGATCACTGTCCAGGAGTTGCAACTAGTTTCGGGTTTTGTAGGTAGTGTTAGTAGTCTACCAAGTGGCAGCCGGTACAGGTGGGCTTGGGACAGACTAGGCACAGTGGCACGGTGTACCAAGTGGCACCCGTATGGTGGGCTTGGGAACACTGCTCACATCATTTGGGGCCGTGAGCGACACCCCGGCCGGATCTCCTTGCGGATGGAACCCGAATAGGTGATAAACCTGGACTAGAGACTTGTGTGGTTAGTCAGGTCGTGGCCGACTCCCTCGCCAGGCTTCCGCTTGAAGGTTGTCGAGATACACGACGTGTACATGGTGGTAAGTGGCGAGAGCGTGTGTGAAGAAGTACACCCCTGTAGGGTTAACATCATCTATTCGAATAGCTATGAACGCGGAAAAGGACTTCTTGGTTGCCTGTACAGTTCATAGACAAGTGAAAGTGGATACTCTAAAATGCGCAAGATAAGCGTGAGTGCTATGGATGGCCTTCTCGTAGGGAGACGGGAGTGGATCCATAGTGGTGTATTGATATGGTGAATATGTGGACTCGTGTGCGCCACCTCAAAAGAGTTACTTGCAGTCATAGTTTAGGATAGCCACTGAGTCAAAGCTGGCTTGCTGCAGTCAAACTCCACCACCCCCTTTGTTGATACCGATGCATATGTAGCTAGTTCTGATGTAAGTCTTGCTGGGTACATTTGTACTCACGTTTGCTTATTTTATGTTTTGCAGAGAGACTTCAGTCTCGCTAGTAGTTCCGCATGGACTTCGACGTTTAGCTTGTTACCTCACCTATGATCTTGTACCCTTGGGAGGGTCTTGTAGATAGTCAGGCTTCTCAGCCTTTTTCATTTGTAGTTGTCTGTACTCAGACATGTTTATGCTTCTGCTTGTTGCTTGTATGCTCTGTATGACTTGAATGCTGGGTCACGAGACCCATGTTTGTAATACTTGGCTCCTCGGAGCCTAATGAGTAAATACTTGACTCGTAGAGTTATGTTGTGATGCCATGTTGTATTTACACATATCGAGCATATTGTGTGTATGATTGAAATGCTTGGTATGTGTGGGATCTGACAACCTAATTGTTTATCCTTGGTAGCCTCTCTTATGGGGAAATGTAGTCTTGTGCTTCCATGAGCCATAGTAGTCCGCTACAGCCCGGTTCACCGAAGTCCTGCTAGCCCAGCACTACTGCTCCAGAACACTTGACTGGCCGGCATGTGATTCACTTCGTTCCTGTGTCTGTCCCTTCGAGGAACTGTCACACGGTGACATCCGGAGTCCTGCCTAGCCTGATACAGCCCAGTTCACCGGAGTCCTATTAGCCCAGTGCTACAGCCCGGATTCGCACGCTGCTGACCGACATGCTCGATGTTGATTCATGTATGCCTGTCCCCGTAAGTTAGTGCCACTTTGGGTTCACGACTAGTCATGTCGCCCCGGCTTCTCTGTCATATGGATGCTAGCGACACTATCATATACGTGAGCCAAAAGGCGCAAACGGTCCCGGGCCATGGTAAGGCAACACCCGTGGGAATACCGTGTGTGAGGCCGCAAAGTGATATGAGGTGTTACCGGCTAGATCAATGTGACTTGGAATCGGGGTCCTGACAAAGCCCCCGAGCCTGCCCAGAGGGAGGCACTGAGCGCGCCTTCCTATGCGGGAGGAAGGCGAGCCCTGGTGACAAGCGTGGCGCTGGATGTGTCGCCATCTGGTGCCTTCTCCGCCTCAGGACTGCTCTTGGGGAGGAGCTAATTCTTCTTTGCGGGGGCGGCCTCAGGAGGCGCAACAGCGTTCTTGCCATCAGAATTCTCAGCCGCAGCAGCCCAGTAGGCGTGCTCAAAGGAGCAGACCACATCCTTTTCATCGCAGGCGACAGTGATCTTGCCTCTGCACCCCGGCATCTTGAGGACATTGTAGCCATGGTGGGTTGCCGCTATGAACTTGGCAAGAGCGGCTATCCCAGGATGGCGTTGTACGGGAGGCCGATATGGGCCACATCAAAGTCGATGAGCTCGGTGTGGTAGTTGTCGCGAGTTCCGAAGGTAATAGGGAGGTGCATCTGCCCCGGGAGAGTGGTGGAGCCGTCGGTCATCCCCGACAAGGGCCTGGTGGGTATCATCTAGTCGTAGGGCACCTGAAGCATCTCGAAGGTCGTGATGGATATCATGTTGAGGTTGGCACCCCCGTCGATGAGGGTCTTGGTGACGGAGGTGTTGCTGATAGTGGGAGTGCACAACATGGGGAGCGTGCCGGTGGCCACTGCACACTTGGGGTGGTCTTGGGAATAACAAATGATGACGCACTCGGGCCGCGCGCGAGGCCGTGAAGCCTTGGGCTGGGGCCGCGCGACGTTTGCCACACGAAAGTGCTGCTTGAAGTGGCGACTGAACGCATTCGCTTGAGACCCGCCGAGGATGCACACGACCACATGAGGTCCCTGTAGCGTGAAGCGCGCCGCAAACTGACCACAGAGCTCACCCCAGGAGGAGATCGAAGCTTCAGGAAGGCCGAGGAGCCAGGAGCGCGGGCGCCCACGAGGGCCAGAGGGAACCAGTTCGCCATGGCCTTGGTGCAGCCGCCTGCCACCAGGATGCTTTGGGTATAGATTCGGAGAAACTACTCGGGGTCAGCCACGCCATCGTAGTGCGGGGGTAGCACTGGTCTGAACCTCACCGGCCAATTCACTTGGCGAAGGTTAACGGTGAAAGCTGTGCATCCCGCGGTGATCGAATAAACGGTGTGGTGGGCGGCGGCGAGTGCGGACTCGGAAGAGAGGCCACCGCGCCAGCTCCCAAAGGGCGCCGTCCAACAGACGCGAGCCGCCCAACAATCGGTACGAACATGATCAGCATCGACCATGAGGACGGTGGAGCGGGAATCGGAGTGGAGCGGAAGAGCTTCGGTGCACCCCTACCTGGCGCGCCAAATATTGGAATCGGGGCTCCACGGACCCGAGAAAGGTTCGAACTCTGGGGTGCGCTCGAAGAACCACGCCAAACTCTACTTCCCTACTCCCTGCCTGATAACCCACAAGTATAGGGGATCGCAATAGTTTTCGAGGGTAGAGTATTCAACCCAAATTTATTGATTCGACACAAGGGGAGCCAAAGAATATTATCATGTATTAGCAGCTGAGTTGTCAATTCAACCACACCTGGATAACTTAATATCTGCAGCAAAGTATTTAGTAGCAAAGTAATATGATAGTAGTGGTAACGGTAATGGTAGCAAAAGTAATATTTTTGGTATTTTGTAGTGATTGTAACAATAGCAACGGAAAAGTAAATATGCGAAGAACAATATGTGAAAAGCTCGTAGGCATTGGATTGGTGATGGAAAATATGTCGGACGCGGTTCATCATGTAACAATCATAACATAGGGTGACACAGAACTAGCTCCAATTCATCAATGTAATGTAGGCATGTATTCCGAATATAGTCATACGTGCTTATGGAAAAGAACTTGCATGACATCTTTTGTCCTACCCTCCCGTGGCAGCGGGGTCCTAATGGAAACTAAGGGATATTAAGGCCTCCTTTTAATAGAGTACCGGACCAAAGCATTAACACATATTGAATACATGAACTCCTCAAACTATGGTCATCACCGGGAGTGGTCCCAATTATTGTCACTTCGGGGTTGCCGGATCATAACACATAGTAGGTGACTATAGACTTGCAAGATAGGATCAAGAACTCACATATATTCATGAAAACATAATAGGTTCAGATCTGAAATCATGCCACTCGGGCCCTAGTGACAAGCATTAAGCATAGCAAAGTCATAGCAACATCAATCTCAGAACATAGTGGATACTAGGGATCACACCCTAACAAAACTAACTCGATTACATGATAGATCTCATCCAACCCATCACCGTCCAGCAAGCCTACGATGGAATTACTCATGCACGGCGGTGAGCATCATGAAATTGGTGATGGAGGATGGTTGATGATGACAACGTTGACGAATCCCCCTCTCCGGAGCCCCGAACGGACTCTAGAACAGCCCTCCCGAGAGGTTTTAGGGCTTGGCGGCGGCTCCGTATCGTAAAACGCGATGAATCCTTCTCTCTGATTTTTTTCTCCCCGAAAGCAAAAATATAGAGTTGGAGTTGAGGTCGGAGGAGCTCTAGGGGGCCCACGAGGTAGGGGGGCGCGCCCTAGGGGGGCAGGCGCGCCCCCACCCTCATGGCTAGGGTGTGGGCCCCCTGGTCTTCATCTTTTGCAAGGATTTTTTATTATTTCCAAATAGACTTTCCGTGGAGTTTCGGGTCATTTCAAGAACTTTTGTTTCTGCACATAAATAAACCATGGAAAGTCTGCTGAAAACAGCGTCAGTCCAGGTTAGTTCCATTCAGATCATGCAAGTTAGAGTCCAAAACAAGGGCAAAAGTGTTTGGAAAAGTAGATACGACGGAGACGTATCAACTCCCCCAAGCTTAAACCTTGCTTGTCCTCAAGAAATTCAGTTGATAAACTGAAAGTGATAAAGAAAAACTTTTACAAACTCTGTTTGCTCTTGTTGTTGTAAATATGTAAAGCCAGCATTCAAGTTTTCAGCAAAGATTATGAACTAACCATATTCACAATAACTCTTAGGTCTCATGTTTACTCATATCAATGGCATAATCAACTAGCGAGCCATAATAATAAATCTCGGATGACAACACTTTCTCAAAACAATCATGATATGATATAATAAGATGGTATCTCGCTAGCCCTTTCTGAGACCGCAAAACATAAATGCAGAGCACCTTTAAAGATCAAGGACTGACTAAACATTGTAATTCATGGTAAAAGAGATCCAAATCATAGTCATACCCAATATAAATTAATAGTAATGAATGCAAATGACAGCTGCACTCTCCAGCTAGTGCTTTTTAATAAGAGGGTGATGACTCAACATAAAAGTAAATAGATAGGCCGTTCGCAGAGGGAAGCGGGGATTTGTAGAGGTGCCAGAGCTCGGTTTTGAAATAGAGATAAATAATATTTTGGGCGGCATACTTTCATTGTCAACATAACAACCAAGAGATGGCGATATCTTCCATGCTACACACATTATAGGCGGTTCCCAAACAGAATCGTAAAGTTTATACTCCCCCTCAACCAACAAGCATCAATCCATGACTTGCTCGAAACAACGAGTGTCTCCAACTAGCAACAGTCCCAGGGGGAGTTTTTTTTGCAATTATTTTGATTTAGTTTGCATAAAGCATGGGACCGGGCATCCCGGTGACCAGCCATTTTCTCGTGAATGAGGAGCGGAGTCCACTCCTCTTGAGAATAACCCACCTAGCATGGAAGATACGGACAGCCCTAGTTGATACATGACCTATTCGAGCATACAAAACAGAATGTTTATTTGAAGGTTTAGATTTTGGCACATACAAATTTACTTGGAACGGCAGGTAGATACCGCATATAGGAATAAGGTATAGTGGACTCATATGGAATAACTTTGGGGTTTAAGGAATTGGATGCACAAGCAGTATTCCCGCTTAGTACAAGTGAAGGCTAGCAAAAGACTGGGAAGCGACCAACTAGAGAGCGACAACAGTCATGAACATGCATTAAAATTAATAGACATTGAGTACGAGCATGAGTAGGATATAATCCACCATGAACATAAATATCACGAAGGCTATGTTGATTTGTTTCAACTACATGTGTGAACATGTGCCAAGTCGAGTCACTTAAATCATTCAAAGGAGTATACTACCCCACTATACCACATCACAACCATTTTAATAGCATGTTGGCACGCAAGGTAAACCACTATAACTCATAGCTAATCAAGCATGGCACGAGCAACTATGATCTCTAATTGTCATTGCAAACATGTTTATTCATAATAGGCTGAATCAGGAACGATGAACTCATCATATTTACAAAAACAAGAGAGGTCAAGTTCATACCAGCTTTTCTCATCTCAGTCAGTCCATCATATATCGTCATAATTACCTTTCACTTGCACGACCGAACGATGTGAATAATAAGAGTGCACGTGCATTGGACTAAGCTGGAATCTGCGAGCATTCAATAAACAGGAGAAGACAAGGCAATATGGGCTCTTGGTTAAATCAATAATAATGCATATAAGAGCCACTTCAACAATTTAATCATGGTCTTCTCCTATCGACCCCCAAAGAAAAGAAAAGGAAAAAAACTATTTACACGGGAAAGCTCCCAACAAGCAAAAGAAGAACGGGAAATCTTTTTGGGTTTTCTTTTTGATTATTACTACTACAGCAAGAAAAGTAAACTAACTAAAAGCTCCAATAATTTTAATTTTTTTTGTTTTTATTAAAGTTTATTAAACACACAAGAAGAAAGCAAGAAAAAGAAAATAAACTAGCATGGATATTACAATGAAAAAGTATGAGCACCGACATCTAGCAATGAGTGTGTGTGAACGTAAATGTAATGTCGGTGAGAGATACGTACTCCCCCAAGCTTAGGCTTTTGGCCTAAGTTGGTTTATTGCCACGGATGGCCTGGCGGATATCCGTAGTTGTAGCCAGGGTCGTACTGAGCGACGGTAGTTATTGCCTCCTGAACTGCAGCATGGCGGCGAGCTTCCTCCGCCCTCCTCTCGTACTCATCTGCCTCCTCTCTGGTAATAACATATCTTCCTTTTGCCTCCTCACAAATGTACTAGTGAGATAGTGGTATTGGCGGCACTTCTCTGCCTCGAAGCTCACAAGATCAGCGTTACGCAAATATGCGTTAAATTCTTCCTTGATTCCCGCTCGATCCATAAAGTTTTCTGAAGGCCATTCACAAGACCGCACTGGAGCGTCCCTTGGTGGCTCCTCGTCAGCATCACGCATTGCAAGCCTGGGTCCTTGCTTCCTTGAAGAACCACCTTGGAACATTTTCCTAAGCATATTTCTTCCTCTGAAAAATTTCTGAAATTTTTAGTAACTTCAAATAAAAGTGAACCAAGCTCAACAAGATTGATAGCAACTACTCCTACAAGTGCCTAGAACCTATATCATGCATTAGAACTACTTGGAACCATATAAATTTGACATGCAAGCTCAAGAACATGGTCACCTAGGCAGCACAAATTTGCAATGAATAAAGCACTAGAAGAAAAACTAATTGGACCAATGAAGGAGTCACATACCAAGGACCAATCTCCCCAAGCAGTTTTGTGAGAGGTGCTTTGAGCAAGGAGATCAAAAATCGCAGCAAAATGAGCTAGAACTCGTGCTTGAGCTGGATGGTGATTTTTTTGGGAGGAAGAAGAAGTGTGTGGGTGCAGCAATAAGTGGAGGGGGGCCACCGTGGGCCCACGAGGCAGGGGGCGCGCCCAGGGGGGTAGGGCGCGCCCTCCACCCTCGTGGCCAGGTGCTTGCCCCTCCTGTTGTGTTCTCAGTACCAGATATTCTCAAATATTCTAGAAAAAATCATATTTCATTTTCAGGGCATTTGGAGAACTTTTATTTTCGGGGTATTTTTATATTGCACGGACAAATCAGAAAACAGACAGAAAAATACTATTTTTACTTTATTTCAACTAAATAACAGAAAGTAGAAAGAGGGTACAGAAGGTTGTGCCTTCTAGTTTCATCCATCTCATGCTTATCAAAAGGAATCCACTAACAAGGTTGATCAAGTCTTGTTAACAAACTCATTCTGAATAACATGGGACCGGAGAAATTTCGAATGACACTATGTTACCTCAACGGGGATATGCACATCCCCAATAATAAGAATATCATATTTCTTCTTGACAGTAGGAAGAGGAAATTCAAAACCTCGAAAAATAATCGATGGAATTTTTCCAATAGAATTGATACTATGAACTTGAGGTTGTTTCCTCGGAAAGTGTACCGTATGCTCGTTACCATTAACATGAAAAGTGACATTGCCTTTGTTGCAATCAATAACAGCCCCTACAGTATTCAAAAAGGGTCTTCCAAGAATAATAGACATACTATCGTCCTCGGGAATATCAAGAATAACAAAGTCCGTTAAAATAGTAACATTTGCAACAACAACAGGCACATCCTAACAAATACCGACAAGTATTGCAGTTGATTTATCAGCCATTTGCAAAGATATTTCAGTAGGTGTCAACTTATTCAAATCAAGTCTACGATATAAAGAGAGAGGCATAACACTAACACCGGCTCCAAGATCACATAAAGCAGTTTTAACATAATTTCTTTTAATGGAGCATGGTATAGTGGGTACTCCTGGATCTCCTAGTTTCTTAGGTATTCCACCCTTAAAAGTATAATTAGCAAGCATGGTGGAAATTTCAGCTCCAGGTATCTTTCTTTTATTTGTAACAATATCTTTCATATACTTAGCATAAGGATTCATTTTGAGCATATCAGTTAAACGCATACGCAGAAAGATAGGTTTAATCATTTCAGCAAAGCGCTCAAAATCCTCATCATCCTTTTTCTTGGATGGTTTGGGAGGAAAAGGCATGGGTTTCTGAACCCATGGCTCCCTTTCTTTACCATGTTTCCTAGAAACAAAGTCTCTCTTATCATAACATTGATTTTTTGATTGTGGGTTATCAAGATCAATAGCAGGTTCAATTTCTACATTATTGTCATTGCTAGGTTGATCATCTACATTAACATTATCACTAGGTTCATGTTCATTACCAGATTGTGTCTCAGCATCAGAAATAGAAATATCATTTGGATTCTTAGGTGGTTCAGCAATTAGTTCACTAGAAGCATGCAAAGTCCTATCATTTTTCTTTTTCTCCTTTTTAGAAGGACTAGGTGCATCAATATTATTTCTCTGAGAATCTTGTTCAATTCTCTTAGGGTGGCCTTCAGGATACAAAGGTTCCTGAGTCATTTTACCAGTTCTAGTAGCCACTCTAACAGCATAATCATTTTTCTTACTATTCATTTCATTGAGCAAATCATTTTGAGCCTTAAGTACTTGTTCTACTTGAGTGGTAACCATAGAAGCATGTTTACTAATGAGTTTAAGTTCACCTTTAGCATTAGCCATGTAATTACTCAAGTGTTCAAGCGTATCAGAATTGTATTTCAATTGCCTACCAAAATAAGCATTGAAGTTTTCTTGTTTGACAATAAAATTATCAAGCTCTTCTAAGCATTGTCTAGCAGACTTATAGTGAGGAATATCACCTTCATCAAATCTATAGAGAGAATTTACCTTTACTACCTGTGTAGGGTTATCAAGACCATGAGTTTCTTCAATAGGTGGAGGATTAAGATCAAAAGTTTCTTCAACAGGCGGTAAATTAAGACCATGTATTTCTTCAATAGGAGGTAAATTCTTAACATCTTCAGCTTTAATACCCTTTTCTTTCATAGATTTCTTTGCCTCTTGCATATCTTCAGGACTGAGAAATAGAACACCTCTCTTCTTCGGAGTTGGTTTAGGAATAGGCTCAGGAGCTGGCTCAGGAAGTGTCCAATTATTTTCATTTGTCAACATATTATTCAATAGAATTTCAGCTTCATCCGGTGTTCTTTCCCTGAAAACAGAACCAGCACAACTATCTAGGTAATCTCTGGAAGCATCGGTTAGTCCATTATAAAAGATATCAAGTATTTCATTTTTCTTGAGAGGGTGATCACGCAAAGCATTAAGTAATTGGAGAAGCCTCCCCCAAGCTTGTGGGAGACTCTCTTCTTCAATTTGCACAAAATTGTATATTTCCCTCAAACCAGCTTGTTTCTTATGAGCAGGGAAATATTTAGCAGAGAAGTAATAAATCATATCCTGGGGACTACGCACACAACTAGGATCAAGAGAATTAAACCATATCTTAGCATCACCCTTTAATGAGAACGGAAATATATTAAGGATATATAGGTAGCGAGATTTCTCATCATTAGTGAACAGGGTGGCTATATCATTTAATTTAGTAAGATGTGCCACAACAGTTTCAGATTCATAGCCATGAAAAGGATCAGATTCAACCAAAGTAATTATATCAGGATCAACAGAGAATTCATAATCCTTATCAGTAACACAGATAGGTGAAGTAGCAAAAGCAGGGTCAGGTTTCATTCTATCATTAAGAGATTGCTGCTTCCATTTAGCTAATAACCTCTTGAGTTCATATCTATCTTTGCAAGCTAAAATAGCTAAAGTAGCTTCTTTATCAAAAACATAACCCTCAGGAATAACAGGCAAGTATTCATCATCTCTTTCATCAATATAATCAGTTTCAATAATTTCTTTCTCTCTAACCTTAGCAATTTGTTCATCAAGAAATTCACCAACTGGCACAGTAGTATCAAGCATAGAACTAGTCTCATCATAAGTATCATGCATAGAAGAAGTGGCATCATCAATAACATGCGACATATCAGAACGAATAGCAGAAGCAGGTTTAGGTGTCGCAAGCTTCCTCAAAACAGAAGGTGAATCAAGTGCAGAGCTAGATGGCAGTTCCTTACCTCCCCTTGTAGTTGGGGGATAAATTGTTGTCTTAGCGTCTTTCAAGTTCTTCATAGTGACCAGCAGATATAAATCCCAAGTGACTCAAAGAATAGAACTATGCTCCCCGGCAACGGCGCCAGAAAATAGTCTTGATAACCCACAAGTATAAGGGATCACAACAGTTTTTGAGGGTAGAGTATTCAACCCAAATTTATTGATTCGACACAAGGGGAGCCAAAGAATATTCTCAAGTATTAGCAGCTGAGTTGTCAATTCAACCACACCTGGATAACTTAATATCTGCAGCAAAGTATTTAGTAGCAAAGTAATATGATAGTAGTGGTAACGGTAATGGTAGCAAAAGTAATATTTTGGTATTTTGTAGAGATTGTAACAATAGCAACGGAAAAGTAAATAAGCGAAGAACAATATGTGAAAAGCTCGTAGGCATTGGATCGGTGATGGAAAATTATGCCGGATGCGGTTCATCATGTAACAATCATAACATAGGGTGACACAGAACTAGCTCCAATTCATCAATGTAATGTAGGCATGTATTCCGAATATAGTCATACGTGCTTATGGAAAAGAACTTGCATGACATATTTTGTCCTACCCTCCCGTGGCAGAGGGGTCCTATTGGAAACTAAGGGATATTAAGGCCTCGTTTTAATAGAGTACCGGACCAAAGCATTAACACATAGTGAATACATGAACTCCTCAAACTACGGTCATCACCGGGAGTGGTCCCGATTATTGTCACTTCGGGGTTGCCGGATCATAACACATCGTAGGTGACTATAGACTTGCAAGATAGGATCAAGAATTCACATATATTCATGAAAACATAATAGGTTCAGATCTGAAATCATGCCACTCGGGCCCTAGTGACAAGCATTAAGCATAGCAAAGTCATAGCAACATCAATCTCTGAACATAGTGGATACTAGGGATCAAACCCTAACAAAACTAACTCGATTACATGATAGATCTCATCCAACCCATCACCGTCCAGCAAGCCTACGATGGAATTACTCACGCACGGCGGTGAGCATCATGAAATTGGTGATGGAGGATGGTTGATGATGACGACGGCGACGAATCCCCCTCTCTGGAGCCCCGAACGGACTCCAGATCAGCCCTCCCGAGAGGTTTTAGGGCTTGGCGATGGCTCCGTATCGTAAAACGCGATGAATCCTTCTCTCTGATTTTTTTTCTCCCCGAAAGCAAATATATAGAGTTGGAGTTGAGGTCGGAGGAGCTCCAGGGGGCCCATGAGGTAGGGGGGCAGGCGCGCCCCCCACCCTCGTGGCTAGGGTGTGGGGCCCCTGGTCTTCATCTTTTGCAAGGATTTTTTATTATTTCCAAATAGACGTTCCGTGGAGTTTCAGGTCATTCCGAGAACTTGTGTTTCTACACATAAATAACACCATGGAAAGTCTGCTGAAAACAGCGTCAGTCCGGGTTAGTTCCATTCAAATCATGCAAGTTAGAGTCCAAAATAAGGGCAAAAGTGTTTGGAAAAGTAGATACGACGGAGACATATCACTGCCTCATGGCGGTGCTCCGGCCTGCCCAAGGGGAAGAGAAGACGAACAACAAACACGACAAATTTACCCAGGTTCGGGCCACCTTGCGGTGTAAGACCCTACTCTTGCTTTGTGGTGGATTGCCTTGCGAGGGAGGATGAATATGAGTGTGTACAGAGATGTTGAGCTGCCTCGGGAGGCTCAGCTAGCTCAAGGGATCTCAAGGATTCAGCCAAGTTGCCGACCCCTCTCTATGGTGGCGACTAGCCTATACTTATAGTGGCCTCGGTCCTCTTCCCCCGAAAACTCTTGGCGGGAATGGTTTCCACAACGGCCAACATAAAAGGGGGACATGAGTACATCCTATCCTGACTAACGGTGGTCTTCACCTGCCAAAGCTTCTGTCGTGACGCGGTGGTGGGCCCGGTGATGACCTCCGTCCTGGCGAGCCCGCTTTCCTGGTCTTCTTGCACCAAAGCGGCAAACTTTGCGGATTGCCTCGGGAACCTGCGTGCAGCCCTTGCCTCCTTAGCACAAAAGAGGAAAGCATCCTTGCCAACACCCGCTGGCACTGCTCCTGGCACCGCTCGTCGTGGCTCGCATCACCCGCGTGCAGCGCGAGGCGGCTTGGCGAGCCTAGAGATATCCGCCCCGCGAGGGGCCTCGGGAGGCAACTTCGGGAGGCAGCCCTGCGTGAGGCCCTCGGGAGCTCTAGACGACCCTTGTTGACGTTCGCCTCACGAGGGTCTTGCTCATGAAGCCTTGAGGTTGGACCGCACCGGGCCTTCTGCTGGTGCCACGTGATGGGCTGCAGGCACACGGGCCTGGGTACCCCCAGTCCTAGAGATCCGACACTGTGTATCTATACCATCCCAAGATCATGCTGGCACACACAATACATTGATGAAAATCTCAAAGTTCAATCACACCTGATTTATTATATCGGATCTCATATCGAGTCTTTATTACATCAGAATAAATTTGGCTGAAGGCCAACTCATGAGATAAACCAATGCAGAGGCGTAGACGAAAAGCGAGTCCATCCGACTCCAAAGGGCAATCACTAAGCGTGGATCGTAGCCTCACTCCTGGTCAGAATAATCCTCTGCAACATTAGAGTTGCAGCCATGTAGGTCAGCATTTTGAATATGCCGGCAAGTCACAAGGAGAGAACAATACTAAAATGCTATCACTATATGCAATTTTGGCTCTCGGCTCTAAGTTTAAGTTTTTGCGAAAAGCAATTTTTTTCTGCAACAAAGGACTTGCTTGCAATTATTACAAAATATTTGTTGTTATTGAGATGGTTCCACTAACCAGTGTCTCATAGCCGAAATCATTAATAACCCAACAATTAATTAGTTATGTTTGGTGTTGAGAGTTTCGAATAAATCCAATTCCAGTGGCTCAGATGTGCGTAACTGGGACACCGCTAATCAATTAGTTTTCCACTCTGTAGAGTCTTGTGCACTTTACCAGCAAGAATCGTTCCCTCCTTTATGTCCGCGCATTGCATGGTGTTTGAAGACGGGACGAATGAAACAAGGTATTCCGTAGAGTTCCTTTGGGCTACTGCCGGTACCGATCCATTTCCTACCGTTCTTCTACATCTGCTGGCACCGTCCGTCCAGAGTCACGCCTAGGGTCGACCAAGCCAGAGCCCATTGTGACTTGCGGTTGCACATGCAAGCTTCCGGTCAAGGTATATCCACCCGTCTCTTCCTCGCTGGTGAAGCTTTCCGCAAGATGTCATGGCGCTTCTCCATGCATCCCTAGGTGAACCACTAGGTACTCCAGGGTGCCCGTCCATCCGTTCTCCACCTAGTAGTGAATTGAAGTCCATCTTTGTCGGATCACAGGTTCCGGCAAAACCCTCAAGGTTCAAACATTGGGGTGTGCACAAAGATCTCTCCTCCCCCTAAGCTCACACACTCCACGATCTCCCGGCCTAGCTCAACGAACCCGAAGAACAAAGGGACACAAGATTTATACTGGTTCGGACCACCATTGCAGTGTAATACCCTACTCTAGTGTGGTGTGGTGGATTGCCTCTTGGGCTGAGGATGAACAGTTACAAGGGAAGAACAGCCTCGCGAGGAGAGGTGTTCTTGTGCTTGGTGAGCTTGTGTGGTGGTTGAGGATGGAATGGCTCCGATCCGAGATGCGTTGCCTCCTACGGTGGTGGCTAGTCCTATTTATAGAGGCCCTGGTCCTCTTCCCAAATATTGAGCGGGAAGGGATTCCACAACGGCTAGTTTGAAGGGGAACAACTAGTACAAGCTATCCTTACTAAAGGTGGTCTTCGCCTGCTAAAAGCTCTGGTGGTGACGCCGCCTTGGGCTCCACGGTGACCTCCATCTTGCCGTCCTTCTGGTCTTGGTCTCGTTGCACCGATATGGAAACCTTTGCCTGATGCCTCGGGACTCCTCACTTGTGCTTGCCCCTTTAGCACCAAAGAGGAAACGAGGACAATGTGCGCGCTGGCGCCCGCCTGGCCTTGGTCGTCATGGCTTATGTCACGGGAAGCTCGCGAGGTTCCCCTTTGCCTTGATCTCTCCGCCCCTCGAGAGCCAGCCTGGTGAGGCTGCCCCGAAGGAGGTCGTGCGTCGTCCTCCTCGCGAGGCTTGGCCCCTCGCGAGGGTCTTGAGTGTTTGCTATTGAACATGGGCTATACGGGCCCGCTAGTGGAGCCACGCCGTGGGCCGCAGGCAGGCAAGTCTGGGGACCCCCGTTCCCAGAACGCCGACAATAGCCCCCGGGCCCAAGGCGCGCTCGGACTTGGCTTCGAGGCGAAGCCATGGGGCAAGTGCGGAGCGCCGCGGGCCCCAACAGCCTGCGGCCTTGGTTGACGCGTGGCGATTGATTGGACGCGGGCGTCTTCGCTTCCCCACGCTGCCTTGGCAACCGCCCGACTTGACGAGTCCCTGCTGCATGCAAGGAAAAACCATCATTACCTGTGATCGTGGGGATCGCCGGTTGGCCTTCTCCTGCTATAAATGAGGAGGGGGCGGAGCCCCCGTCGCCCATCTCCTTCCGCTTCGCTTGCTCCTTCTCCCTTGTTCCATTGCCAGTAGCGACTCCCATGGTGCCTGCGGGGAGGTTCTCGGCCGTGGAGAAGGGGAAGGCTCGCCAAGAGGGGCCCGGCTCACCGCCACCCAAGCATGGGCGCGGCCGCCCCCGCAAGCACACCGCGACCCACGCCATGCCCCCCCCCCCCGCGGCCGCGGCGGCGCCCCTTCGCGTGGTAGGAGTCACCCAAGTTGTGGCAGCCCTGTGGATGAAGGGAGGCGCACCATGGTCGCACGGCCTCCCCGGCCTTGCTTCCACTCGGCGGAGGTGCTGCCGGAGTTTGTCGTGTGGTCGGAGAACCCGGCCGGCGCCTGGCTTCAGCTCCCGCGCTTCTTCGTCGGCGAGCTGCTGACCACAGGTCCAGGCGGGCTCTGGGTGCAGGCGGACGGCTGCTGTAGCAAAGCTTCCTGGGTCACGATTGAGGTCTCCTTCGCGGGCAACGCAGCCCTGGCCCGCGGCTGGCAAACGTTTGCCCGCGCGCGCGGCCTGGGCAGGCGGTGCACCCTCCACTTCAAATACGACGGCAACGCGACCCTCTATGTGAGGGTGTTCGGAGAATACGGCCGGCGCGTCGGGTGCTGCCCCGAGGACAACGACGGCGATGAGGTGCTCGGCCTTGGCGACGGTCGCGGCGAGGGTGAGGATGGCCCTGTCCTCGGCGCAGGCCGCTGCTCATCCAGTTACGGCGGTTCTTCCTCTGGCGACAGCTCCAGCAGTGGCGGCTACGACCAGCCACCGCGTCGCCGCGCCCGCTTCGAAGGTGGCAGCGGGTCGTCCCGTCGCCGCGCTCCAGTGAAGCGCGAGGAGGGGTCTGGCTGAGCTCAGGAGAGCGGCATAGGCCCATCCTCGCGAACTGCCGTGGGAGCACGCGCCACTTTTGTTTCGCTTTTTCCTTCCTTCCTGCATTAAGAGAGAGACAAGTATGGGGCCCCGCTGGGCGTGTAACAACTATGATTTCCATGTGGCTATGCTATGTTTATCTTTCCTATGTTATGTTGCAGCATCAGCATTTTATGTAGGTGCATAGGAATAACTTAGCTCGACGCGCTCGAAGTGGTAGTTTCCACCTCGTGAAGCATGCGCTAGTACCTGACGAGGCCTCCATGGCTCGGGAGGCGTCTGAGGACTGAAAAAATTCATTAGGAAACTCTTACTCTCTGAGTTCTTTCGAGCCCTAGTCGCAGGCGCGGCAAGCCATGACCCAGCGCCTCGCATCGCGGTACCCGAGGGGCACGGATTAAGGGAGGTACACCAGCTTGCGAGCTCGAGCGAGGGTGTCTTGCGAAGAACAGGAAAATGCTCACGAGGCAATAGGAAAACGCTCACAAGGCACCTGTCCAGCCCCCTCGCGAGGCATGCGAGGGAGAGAACGGGTCAAAACGAGGAACTGCGGGCAGAAGAAAAGGGGGGAGAAGGGCAGGAAAACCAAGCAAGCAAGGAACACCGGAAAGAAAATTCTCATTAAAGAGGGGCAAGCCAACTGCGGAAAGCAAATGAAAAGCCGCGTCCGGCACCTAGTCTAGTCTTCTGTCTTCTCACCAACGCGGAGCTAAGTGCTGCCACTAGGACGTGGGAGGGAGCCCCCGAGGCCCGAGGGCGGCACTCCTGAGACTCCGGGGCATGTACAGCCCCACTCATTATTACGTGAGAGTGTCACGAGCGGAGACCTTCACAGGCACTGGGCCTTCTTCACAGGCATTGGGCCTTTCTTCATGGGTAGAACTTCCGGAGGTGCTGGATGTTCCAGGGGTTCTAGATGGGGATCCCGTCCTGCGTCTCCAGGCGCACGGCGCCAGGCCTGGAGACATGGGCGACCCGAAACGGGCCCTCCCACATGGGTGAGAGCTTGTGCAGCCCTTCCCTAGAGAGCACCTGCCTCAGGACGACATCACCCACCTTGAGCGTCCTGGAGCGGACGTTGCGACAATGGTACCGCCGCAGCGCCTGCTGGTACCTCGCAGCTCGGAGCGAGGCTTCACGGCAGCATTCCTCCGCCAGCACGAGGTCCATCCCCCGCATGGCGTCCTGCTGTGTTTCATCAAACGCCAGGACCCGCACGGAGTGATGCCTGACCTCATGTGGGAGAACCACTTCTGCTCCGTAGACGAGGAAGAACGGGGTCTCGCCTGTCGGCTTGGTGGCGGTGGTACGGATGGGCCACTGCACGGACTGGAGCTCGTCGTGCCAGCCCCTATCGCAGGCCTCGAGCTTCTTCTTGAAGGTCCTGGTCTTGAGGCCCCTCAGGACTTCCGCGTTGGCGCGTTCGGCCTGGCCGTTGCTCCCGGGGTGCATCACGAAGGCGTAGCAGATCTGCGTTCCAAGGTTAGCGCAATATGTTTTGAAGAAATTGCTAGTGAACTGTGAGCCATTGTCGGTGATGATGCGGTTAGGGACCCCAAATCGGCTTACGATGCCCTTGATGAACTTGACTGCCGACCCTGCTGGGATGGTGCGAACGGCTTCCACTTCCGCCCACTTGGTGAATTTGTCGATGGTGACGTAGAGGTAGCGACAGCCTCCAGGCGCTCGAGGGCATGGGCCCAGGATATCCAGCCCCCAGACCGCGAACGGCCATGAGAGCGAGATAGTCTGGAGGCCCTGAGCTGGCTGGTGGATCTGCTTGGTGTGGAATTGGCAGGCCTCGCAGGATTTCACTAGTTCGGTCGCGTCGTTGAGTGCCGTGGGCCGGTAGAACCCGCTGCGGAATGCCTTGCCAACCAAGGTGTGCGATGATGAGTGGTGCCCGCAATCTCCGCCGTGTATGTCAGTCAGCAACTCCTTCCCCTGTTCCCTGGAGATGCATCGCAGAGAAACATAATTTGGCCGCTTCCTGTATAGCTCACCGTCCTGGATGCACTACGCAGTAGCCTGCCGGGCCACACGCTCCGCGTCTTCTTCCTTCTTTGGCAACGTGCCTTGCGTCAGGTATGACTTGAACTCCTCGATCCAGCACCCCTCATGAGGCTCAAGCACCAGGAGAAGACGCGCTCCCGAGGTCGGGCCGCAGGCGGGGGCTCCTGAAGTCGGTGGCGAGGGGAGTTCCTCCTGAGGCGGTGCAGGTTCAGCGGTTGGTGGGGCCGCTGAGGGCTTAAAGAGACGCTCCTCGAAGACGCCTGGTTCCTTTGGCTGACACTTTGATGCCCTCTTGGCAATCTCATCAGCTTCCTTGTTTGTGTCGCGGGGCACATGCTACAACTTCAGACCCAGGAATTGCATCTCCATCTTGCGTACCTCGCGCTCCATGTGCTCGTCCCTTGGCTCGTACACCTTCTTGGAGAAGTTGACGAGGAGCTGAGAGTCACCCTTGGCGGTGAGGCGCTTCACTCCCAGGGCCGCTGCTGTTTTGATGCCGGCAATCAACCCTTCGTACTCAGCAATGTTGTTGGAGACCTTCTCGCCTTGCTGGAAGCAGAGCTGCACGGCATAGTAGAGCTTGTCCTGGGTGGGCAAGATAAGCACTGCTCCAGCCCCCGCGCCCTGGCGCGTGAACGCGCCGTCGAAGTACATGACCCAACCGTTCGGCGCCTCGCCCCCTGGCGGGAGGGATTGGTTCTCGCCCGCTTCGAGTTCCGGGGCATCGGTCCATTCTGCCACAAAGTCGGCGAGCACGGCCCCCTTGATGACCCTGGTTGTGCTGAACTCCAAGTTAAACGCTTGCAACTCGATGTTCCATTCGGCAACCCTTCTCGCGGCATTGGGGATCCTGGGTACTCTCTCCAACGGATAAGCTGAGATGACCTTGATGGGATGACCCTGGAGGTAGTGGCGCAGCTTACGCGAGGCTACCAGGAGCGCGAGCAAGAGCTTCTGAGGCATGGGGTATCGTGCTCTCGCATCCCGTAGCACTGTGCTGACGAAGTACACCGGGTGCTCGACGAGGGCGGAAGAGCTGGAGGAGTCTTTGGTTCTCGGGGGCTGAGGTGTTTCCTGGGGATTTCCGGCTTCAGGGGCTTGATGACTTGCCGGGGCAGCCGCTGTCTCAGGAGCATTGCCTTGGTGTTGTGCTTCCTCGTCCGGCTTGGCGGCTCCATTTGGTGGGCTCTTGACCTGGCGCTTCTCTATGAGGGCCACCTGCGCCGCGCTGGCGGAGTGGGGTGTGGCAGACAAGTAGAGTACCAAGGGCTCGAGAGGACGAGGTGCCACCATCACCGGCGGGCTGGTCAAGTATCTCTTGAGGTCCTGAAATGCCAGGTCGGCCTCCGAGGTCCATTCAAACGGGCCTTTCTTCTTCACCAGCTTGAAGAACGGCAGGGCGCGCTCCCCCAGCTTGGAGACGAAGCGCCCCAGTGAAGTTACGCAGCCGGCAAGCTTCTGCATCTCCTTGAGGGTTTGCGGTGGGCTCATGTCTTCGATCGCCTTGACCTTCTCTGGGTTGGCCTCGATCCCCCTGTGGGACACGAGGAAACCAAGTAGCTTGCCAGAAGGGACACCAAACACGCACTTCTCCGGGTTGAGCTGCAAAAGTCCACTTGGCGCAGGCTCGCGAAGGTCTCCTCCAGGTCTTGAATCAAAGTTCCCGCCTCCCAAGACTTCACCACAATGTCGTTGACGTAGGACTCAGCGTTTCTGCCGAGCCGCCGCCCCAAGGCGATGTGCACCAGGCGCTGAAAGGTTGCTCCTGTGTTGCACAGTCCGAATGGCATGCATATGTAGTAGTACACCCCGCACGGGGTCAGGAAGGCTGTCTTCTCCACATCCTCCACCGCCATCTTGATCTGGTGATAGCCTGAGAACGTATCCAAGAAGCATAGCAGGTCGCACTCTGCAGTGGAGTCAACAATCTGGTCGATGCGCGGTAACGGGAATGGGTCTTGTGGGCATGCTTTGTTGAGGTTGGTGAAGTCGACGCACATGCGCTCCTTTCCTCCTTTCTTCGGCACGACGACGGGGTTCGCCAGCCATTCTGGGTACCGGACCTCGCGGATGATGCCTGCCGCCTCCAGCTTGCGGGTTTCCTGAACGATGAAGGACTGCTTCTCCGCGGACTGTCTCCTCGCCCTCTGCTTCACAGGGCGCACATTGGGGCATACCTTCAGATGATGCTCAATCACTTCTCTCAGGTGTAACGCCCACGATGCGGCTATATCTCCCACGTGTCGAGGCACGACTTAGAGGCATAACCGCATAGTGGTTTTGTCGCAAGAAGGGTCATCTTCACACAATCCCATGTAATGAACAAGAATGGGATAAAGAGTTGGCTTACAATCGCCACTTCACACAATACATAAATACTATTCATACATCATCCAAAATACAAGCATATAGACCGACTACGGTCAAAATCCAGATGAAAATAAGACAACCCCAAATGCTAGATCCCCGATCGTCCCAACTGGGCTCCACTACTGATCATCAGGAAAAGACACATAGTAACGACCACGTTCCTCGTCGAACTCCCACTTGAGATCGACGCCATCATCTGCACTGGCATCGTCGGCACCTGCAACTGTTTTGGTAGCATCTGTGAGTCACGGGGACTCAGCAATCTCACACCCGCGAGATCAAGACTATTTAAGCTTGAAGGAAAGGATGGTGCAAAGAGGTGGAGCTGCAGCAGCAAAAGCATATATGGTGGCTAACTTGCGCAAATGAGTGCGAGAAGAGAAGCAACGGAACGGACGTCATCTAGCAATGACCAAGAAGTGATCCTGAACACCTACTTACGTCATTCATAACACAGACCGTGTTCACTTCCAGGACTCCGCCGAGAAGAGACCATCATGGCTACACACGCAGTTGATGTATTTTAAATGGGTCAAGTGACAAGTTCTCTACAACCGGACATTAACAAATTCCCATCTGCCTCATAACCGCGGGCACGGCTTTCGAAAGATAATACCCTGCAGGGGTGTCCCAACTTAGCCCATCATAAGCTCTCACGGTCAACGAAGGATAAACCTTCTCCCGGAAAGACCCGATCAGTCTCGGAATCCCGGTTTACAAGACATCTCGACAATGGTAAAACAAGACCAGCAAAGCCACCCGAATGTGCCGACAAATCCCGATAGGAGCTGCACATATCTCGTTCTCAGGGCACACCGGATGAGACATCCTACGAGTAAAACCAGACCTCGAGTTTCCAGGAGGGGGCCCCACAGTCTGCTCAGTTCGGACCAACACTCGAAGGAGCACTGGCCCGGGGGGTTAAAATAAGATGACCCTCGGGCTCGCGAAAACCCGGGGGAAAATGCTTAGGTAGCAAATGGTAAAACCAAGGTTGGGCCTTGCTGGAGGAGTTTTATTCAAGGCGAACTGTCAAGGGGGTCCCATAAATCACCCGACCGCGTAAGGAACGCAAACTCAAGGAACATAATCCCAGTATAACAGTAACTAGGGCGGCAAGAGTGGAACAAAACACCAGGCATAAGGCCGAGCCTTCCACCCTTTACCAAATATATAGATGCATTAATTAAATAAGAGATATTGTGATATCCCAACATATCCATGTTCCAACATGGAACAAACTTCAACTTCACCTGCAACTAGCAACGCTATAAGAGGGGCTGAGCAAAAGCGGTAACTTAGCCAAGCAACGGTTTGCTAGGAAAGGATGGTTAGAGGCTGACATGGCAATATGGGAGACATGATATAGCAAGTGATAGGTAGCGGAGCATGGCAATAGAGCGAACAACTAGCAAAGCAAAGATAGAAGTGATTTCGAGGGGTGGTCATCTTGCCTGCAAGGTTCTTAGAGTTGTCGAAAGCTTGATCCTCGTAAGCGTACTCAACAGGTTCCTCGTTCACGAACTCGTCTCCCGGATCTACCCAAGACAAGAACACAAACAAACGGAACCACAATCAACCACGAGAAATGCACAAGCAACATGATGCAAAACATGTATGATATGCAAGATATGATATGCGATGCATATGCGTGCTCCAGAAGGAAAAAGATGAACAAGGCAGTAACTTGGCAAACCAAGCATGCCACTGGAAAGATGAGGTGATTTCTGTCGAAATCGATATAAAGATCACCGGAATCGGATGCACGGTTTGCAAATGGCAAGCAAAACAAGAATGACACGAATCTGCGATTAACAGCATGATAGCACTTAAAATGCAACAAGTAACAATGCTACAGCACCCCAACATAGCAACAAAGCACATGGCAGTAATCTACAAGAGATGCTTGACAAAAGATGAACACTGAGCTACGGCTAGTTCACAACATATCAAGCTCAAACAAGCATGGCAAAAGTGCAAAAGATTACAGGTTCACAGACTTAGTGAAAAGCTGGACATGGCAGAAAACAGCATCAGGTAGCAATGTTCAGAGCACGAAATCAACATGCTACAGGAACTTAACATAGCAAAACAAGGCATGGCAGTGTTCTACTAAATGCACATAACAAAAGTCCCTTAATGACCATAAGCCAAAAAGGACCAGAAGATACGATGGCAAGCATGTAAATATAGCAAGTTTCGTTATCAGGTTTCAGACTTGGCAGAAAACAGAGCATGGCAGAAATAATAATATGTAGGCCTCTTTGTGAGCTTGATGCACTCACTACAGAGCAATTCATGATAAACCAAGCATACCTACAGCAAGATGGCATGTTTATGAAGCTATCCATGTCAAGAACACAAACATAGCATGTATGGATCAACTACAATAAGCTTGGCAAAAATGAATATCATGTTAAGAAACTGCCAGAAATATTTTATAGCAAAAGTAGAGCAAGATTGGGTCATGCTATGGCACTCCATAATTGCAAACAATTGCAGGAATGGATCAATTACAACTATAGCTACAAAACATCCTTACTGAACATCTCCAAAATATACATGGTTCTCTCTGTAGCATCAAGTTTACATGGCAACAAAATAACAGCAGACAAGGACTTGGAGAAATCACCAAGTCCCTGAAATCAGAAATATTACGGAGCCTACTTTGCATGCTTTTGCTAGTCACCACAGAGATCACAAAAATACATGGACTACACCACTGGAAATATGGCATGGCATACTTCAAAACACATGTAGAGCTCATGCCCATAAGATGCACAGATTAAATGATACAAAAATGACAAATCTCCAAGTTCTGATAAGAACCAGAGAATAACAGCAACTAGCCCTCTTCTAACAGAGATTTGTGCATCAAGATGAGCTCTAATGAACATGCTGCAAATGAACAAAATGAAGAGCTGACATATTACACGCGCGAATCGGAGCAACATGCAAGGAGTTATGGCAATACGAACAAGTGCACATGTTGTTGAAATTCAATGACTTAGAGAAAAAAAAGGGGAGGTCGGGGGAAAGTCAACGCCACTGTACCGAACGGATCTGGATCAGGAGAGAGCTCGCTCGACGGGGTTCGGCGCGCGGTGGCCGGAGCTGTCGCCGGAGGGGAGGAGGGAGCGGCGCCGGCGCGGTGGGGGAGAGGAGGCGCCGGGCGGAGAGGGCCCCGGCGGCGAGGGCGCGCGGTGGCCGGTGGGCACGGGTGCCGGCGGGCGCGGCGAGCCGCGGCGGGACCGGCCGGCGATGGCCGCGGCGGCGACGGCGGCGAGCAAGGCGGCGGCGGCGCGGGCGCGGGGCCCGAGCGGCGGCGCGGGAGGAGGCGGGCCTGGAGGGCCCGCGGCGGGCTGCCTGGGCCGCAGCGGCGGCGGGGTACGGCCCGTGACGTGGCGCAGGCTGATTCGCCGGGCGGTGCGGGCGGACGTTGTCCGGCGGCGCGAGGTGGAAGACGCTAGGGTTTAGACTGCGATTTCGTTTTTCGGGATACCCACATATTTATAGGTAGAGGGAGCTAGGAGGCTCCAAATGAGGTGCGATTTTCGCCCACACGATCGTGATCGAACGACCTAAAGCATGGAAGAGAGTTTGGTGGGTTTTGGGCTGGTTTTAGAGGGGGTTTTTGCTGGACACTCAAATGGACTTTGTGGATGCCTGGTTAACCGTTGGAGTACCAAACGACCTCCGAATGGAACGAAACTTGACCGGTAGTCTCCGGGTGGTATATTAAGGCCACTTGACAAGCCTCGGTCCATTCCGAGAAAGTTTGACACACGCACACGAAAGAAAACAAGAGGGGTGCACCGGAGGAGATAGGAGTGCCGGATTGGAAAACGGACAACGGGGAAAATGCTCGGATGCATGAGACGAACACGTATGCGAATGCAATGCACATGATGACAAGATATGAAAATGCATGACATGAAAAAATGCAAAACGAAAGACAAAACCCGACCACGGAGGGAATATCATAACACATAGCCGAAAATGGCAACAGTCGGAGTTACAAATATGGCAAGTTACATGCGGGGTGTTACATCAGGACCCCAACTCCCTTTCCTGATCTGGGGCGAGGTCGGCGCCTATAGTAAAGGTGGCGCCTGAAGCCCCGTCCTCGTCGACTGGTACTTGCTTCGTCTTGGCCTGGCCTTGAGTGCATTGCTCCTTCTTCTTGGTCGGCGTAGCCCCCTTGGCCTGGGGCACAGCCTTGTCAGCCGGGCAAGCTGCCGCCGTGGCCCTGAAAGCGAGTTTGAGGGCAGCCAAGGCTTCCTTGGTATCCCCGGCCACAGTGAGGACGCCCTTGCTCCCTGGCATCTTCATGAGGTTGTAGGCAGGATGAGTAGCTGCCATAAATTGCGCCAGCGCCGGGTACCCGAGGATGGTGTTGTACGGTAAGTCGATGCGGGCGATGTCAAAGTCGATTAGCTCAGTGCGGTAGTTGTCGCGGGTGCCAAATGTCACAGGGAGGCGGATCTGCCTCAGGGGGTTGGAGGAGCCGCCGCCGACCCCGGAGAAGGGCTTGCTGGGGCGGAGCCGCTCAAGCGGTACGTGAAGGAGGCTAAAAGCCTTCACAGGGAGCACGTTGAGGCCAGCGCCACCGTCGATGAAGATCTTGGTAACGGCTACGCTGCAGATGGTGGCCGTGCAAAGCATCGGGAGCACGCCCGAGCCGATGATGGAGATCGGGTGATCCCCCGAGTCGAAAGTCAGGTCGGCCTTGGGCGCCGCCCAACCTGGGGGAGCCCCCTTCCGCATGGAGGCGGCGCTGATCAGGCGGAAGAATGGCTTGGCGTGACGGTCTGAGGGCGGCGCCTGCGAGTCACCGAGGAGAGCCGCGACGATGGGGGGTGTGGGTCCCCCGAAGCGCGCGATGAAGAGGTCGCGCAGCTCCCCCCAGGAGGCCACAAAAGATCCCGGCAGATGGAGGAGCTAGGCGCCCGGCACACCAGCGAGGGCCATGGGGAGCCAGTTGGCCATGACCTTCTTGTCGCCCCCAGCCTCCAGGACGGCCTCCTCGTGCGCCAGCAGGAAAGCCGACAGGTCTGCCGCGCCGTTGTAGCGCGGTGGCATCTCCGGCTTGAACTTGGGTGGCCACCGCACCTGCCGTAAGGCGCGGGTCAAGGCTCGGAGCCCCCTGGCCTAGCCACGGGCATCAGTCATCGCAGCCGGAAGAGCGGCGCCGGCCATGGGGGTGAGGCAAGGTGGTGGAGGAGCGTGGATCGATGGAAGGAAGATTTCGACGCACCCCTACCTGGCGCGCCAAATGTCGGATCACGGGTTCCGGCAAAACCCTCAAGGTTCGAACACTGGGGTGCGCACGAAGATCTCTCCTCCCCCTAATCTCACACACTCCACGATCTCCCGGCCTAGCACGACGAACCTGAAGAACAAAGGGACACAAGATTTATACTGGTTCGGGCCACCATTGCGGTGTAATACCCTACTCTAGTGTGGTGTGGTGGACTGCCTCTTGGGCTGAGGATGAACAGTTACAAGGGAAGAACAGCCTCGCGAGGAGAGGTGTTCTTGTGCTTGGTGAGCTTGTGTGGTGGTTGAGGATGGAATGGCTCCGATCCGAGATGCGTTGCCTCCTACGGTGGTGGCTAGTCCTGTTTATGAAGGCCCTGGTCCTCTTCCCAAATATTGAGCGAGAAGGGATTCCACAACGGCCAGTTTGAAGGGGAACAACTAGTACAAGCTATCCTGACAAAAGGTGGTCTTCGCCTGCTAAAGGCTCTGGTGGTGACGCCGCCTTGGGCTCCACGGTGACCTCCATCTTGCCGTCCTTCTAGTCTTGGTCTCGTTGCACCGATATGGAAACCTTTGTCTGATGCCTCGGGACTCCTCGCCTGCGCTTGCCCCTTTAGCACCAAAGAGGAAACGAGGACACTGTGCGCGCTGGCACCCGCCTAGCACCCGCCTGGCCTTGGTCGTCATGGCTTACGTCACGGGAAGCTCGCGAGGTTCCCCTTTGCCTTGATCTCTCCGCCCCTCGCGAGCCAGCCTGGTGAGGCTGCCCCAGAGGAGGTCTTGCGTTGTCCACCTCGCGAGGCTTGGCCCCTCGGGAGGGTCTTGAGTGTTTGCTAGTGAAGATGGGCCGTATGGGCCTGCTGGTGGAGCCACGCCGTGGGCCGCAGGAAGGCAAGTCTGTGGACCCCCGTTCCAAGAACGCCGACAGTCTTGAAAATCTTGAAGTCTTGGGGTTGTAGTCATCAACTAACTCTCACATCTCCCATGTAATTCACTCAACCAACCCTGTCTACAAGGCATAGCAATAACTACAACGTCCCGGGCATCGGTGACATGGGAATTTGGGTTGAACCTACCACATGATACTACTCAAGAACATAACTTAAATTCACCTACTTGCATGTATGGTGGGGAGGATAACATCTAATGCAATAAAAACATAGGTAATACATGATCAAGTGACTTGCCTTGGTAACGATCTTCGAACTCTAACGACTCGTAATAACAAGCCTCGCACTCCGGGTAATCTATCAAAACAAACATGACATACATAATCAATTCATCATTCAAAAAACACTACAACAACAAGTGAACCACTAGGGATGAGACTACTGATCCCTAGCTTTTCGTCAGACCAGTGGATAGCCATAGGATGAAACACTGCTGGACGTTGGATGCATCCCTTCAACAGAGCCCCCTTTCCTTGAGAGTTTCTAAAACAATTTCCTATATACACGCGGTTTCCATAATATGAGGTCCCTATAATCACGTATAATAACTACCTTGGCAGTTTCCAAAAAAAAATCCTTTATTCACGTTGCTTCCATATATGCAGTTCCTATAATCACGTGTGTTTCTATAAAAAACAATGCTTCCTTCCATTTGATACCTGATTGCATGATGTGATAAACATAATTCCCACAATACAAGCCATTCTTCATAATTCTTTAAGTCATATTTTTTCAAGTAGTATCATAATTCTTCTTGTGCTATGAAGCACGTGCGGATGTACTTTGAAACATAATTTTAGGGTAGTTGAAGCATGAAAATATAGTACCAAAACATTGCTAAGATAGTGTAAAGAACGAAGCATGCAAGTGTCATTGGAAATGTATTTTATTTATGTGAGAAGCATGTCACATGTAATAGTGAGAATTTATGTGGTAGTGACCCATTGGAAGCACAGTCAGATAGATGTGGAAGCAGGAAAAAACTAGTACAAAACCAGTATCTGATGTGTAAAGAAAGGAGCACATATGTAGACGTTTGGAAGCTTATTGTACATAAGTTGGAAGCATGACACATACGATACTGAAGCACATGTATGGTACTAAAAACAATGGAAGCACATACAGGGTCACTAGAAAACCTAATATACATATCAGTGAAGCATTGCCTATGTTACAAGAATCACAACATTCACACTAAGGCAAGGGGCCAGTCAGTTCAAGGCATCAGAGACAAAAAGCTGGATCATAGCCACCATGTTGCGCCCTGCCGCCATTGACCACATAGGCAAGGGAGCACTTCGGTGAGAGCACTTTGGGAAGATCATAGATGCAACACGTCATCATGATCAAAGGAGTGGTGGTTAACCCAATGGAAAGGAACCATAGGTGGTCGTCAATAGGGTAGCATGTCGAGGGAGCGTCGTGGTCGAGCAAGGTCGCCGAGACCTCGCGCCTTGCTTCATTATCCTGGATAAACTGAAAACATATGAAGTCAAGTACATTAGGCAGTACTGAAAAAATGGGAGTATTCTATGGAAGCAAACGTTGTAAACCAGAAAAACAAATTCAGTATAGTATGGGTGCATGCCATATTACAATGGTGAAATCAAAGACAATAAATTTGTCTTTTGTTTGTAAGAAGCTGGAAGTGTGGAGGCAATACATTGGAACTGAAGAAATATATGAGGTGTAGTTTAGATGCCCACGAGTAGGATGCGCGGAAATGTGCAATGTTAATAGGATTTTTATTCCTTGGAAACACTATAGTTGAAACGAAAATAACTAAGATTCCCAACATAGAGATGGATGTTACTGCAACCTACAAACCAAATTCACAAAATAAAATATAGAATTGTAGAGTCAAACTATCTAGACAGTAGAATCATGTATAGTACTTGTTGGAAGATCCATACGTAGAAAGCATGATAAGATCGATATCTCAACCTATCTCATTGTAAGTGGAAGCATATGGATTTGAAAATAGATATTAAGATAGCCGCCACATAGCTACGCAAGTTCGTGCGATCCGAAAACAAAATATACCTAATCTTGTTTGATACTTTACTGATTAAATACAGAATTAACAGAACAAATTCACACCCAATAGCTGTAAAAAACACGACGTAAATTGAACATATCTACCCTCGATTCGAAGGAGAGGCGTCAAAAAGGGGGAAAAGACTTTAGGCACTGCTAGTTCTTGGGCCGACATACGTGTTGGGAATCGTTGCATGGAAAACAAAAAAAATTCTACGCACACGCAATGATCTATCCATGGAGATGCATATCAAAGAGGGGGAGAGTGTGTCTATGTACCCTTGTAGACTATAAGCGGAAGCGTTTCTCAACGCGGTTGATGTAGTCGAACTTCTTCGCGCATCAAGCGATCAAGTACCGAACGCACGGCACCTCCGCGTTCTGCACACGTTCAGCTTGGTAACGTCCCTCGCCTTCTTGATCCAGCAAGACATCGAGGTAGTAGATGAGTTCCGTCAGCACGACGGCGTGGTGACGGTGATGGTGATCTCTACAGGGCTTCACCTAAACACTACGAAAATATCACCGGGGGTATAAACGGTGGAGGGGGGCGCCGCACACGGCTAGGCAATTGTCTGGGGTGTGCTAGGTGCCCCCTCCTCATATATATAGGTGGGAGGGAGAGGGGAGAGGCCAAGGGGCACCCCAAGTAGGTCCGAATCCTACTTGGGCTCCTGCCCTTGGCCGCGCCCCCCAGCCATATTTGTCGGAGGGGGAAGGAAAGAGGGGGTGAGAGGGAAGGAAGGGGAAATCCTATTCCACTCTTTCCTTTCCCTTCCCTCTTTCCTTCTCCTAATAGGCCGGCCCATACGGAGGGCACACCAGCCCCATGTGGCTGATGTGTTTCCCCTCTTGGCCCATAAGGCTCATATCTTTTGCCGGGGGTGACCGAAACCCCTTCCGGTGACCCGATAAGTACCCGGTACCCCCCGAAACACTTCCGGTGTCTGAATACCCTCGTCCTATATATCAATCTTTACCTCTCAACCATTTCAATACTCCTCGTCATGTCCGTGATCTCATGTGGGACTCCAAACAATATTCGGTCACCAAATCACATAACTCGTATAATACTATATCGTCATCGAACGTTAAGCGTGCGGACCCTACGGGTTCGAGAACTATGTAGACATGACCGAGACACCTCTCCGGTCAATAACCAACAGCGGAACCTGGATGCCCATATTGGTTCCTACATATTCTACGAAGATCTTTATCGGTCGAACCGTTATGACAACATACGTAATTCCCTTTGTCCATCGGCATGTTACTTGCCCGAGATTCGATCGTTGGTATCTTCATACCTAGTTCAATCTCGTTACTGGTAAGTCTCATTACTCATTCCATAATACATCATATCGTGACTAACTCCTTAGTCGTTTGCTTGCAAGCTTATGATGTGTATTACCGAGAGGGCCCAGTGATACCTCTCCGATACTCGGAGTGACAAATCCTAATCTTGATCTGTGCCAACTCAACAAAAACCTTCGGAGATACCTGTAGAGCATCTTTATAATCACCAAGTTACGTTGTGATGTTTGATAGCACGCAAGGCATTCCTCCAGTATCGGGGAGTTGCATAATCTCATAGTCGAAGGAATATGTATTTGACATGAAGAAAGCAATATCAATAAACTGAACGATCATTATGCTAAGCTAACGGATGGGTCTTTTCCATCACATTATTCTCCTAATGATGTGATCCCGTTATCAAATGACAACACATGTCCGTGGTTAGGAAACCTTAACCATCTTTGATTAATGAGCTAGTCTAGTAGAGGCTTACTAGGGACACGATATTTGTTTATGTATTCACACATGTATTTAAGTTTCCGATCAATACAATTATAGCATGAATAATAAACCTTTATCATGAATAAGGAAATATAAAATAACAACTTTAGTATTGCCTCTAGGGCGTATTTCCTTCAGTCTCCCACTTGCACTAGAGTCAATAATCTAGTTCACATTGCCATGTGATTTAACACCAATAGTTCACATCGACATGCGATTAACACTCATAGTTCACATTGCCATGTGACCAACACCCAAAGGGTTTACTAGTGTCAATAATCTAGTTCACATCACCATGTGATTAACACCCAAAGAGTACTAAGGTGTGATCATGTTTTGCTTGTGAGAGAAGTTTAGTCAATGAGTCTGTCACATTCAGATCCGTATGTATATTTGCAAATTTCTATGTCTACAATGCTCTGCATGGTGCTACTCTAGCTAATTGCTCCCACTTTCAATATGTATCCAGATTGAGACTTAGAGTCATCTAGATTAGTGTTAAAGTTTGCATCGCCATAACCCTTTTACAACGAACCCTTTATCACCTCCATAACCGAGAAACATTTCCTTAGTACTCTTTTAAGGCACCTAAGGATAATTTTGACCGGTGTCCAGTGGTCCACTCCTGGATCACTTTTGTACCGTCTTGCCAAACTTATTAGCAAGGAACACAACATGTCAGGTACAAAGCATGGTATACTTTATAGAACCTATGGCTGAGGCATACGGAATGACTTTCGTTCTTTATCTATCTCCTGCCGTGGTCGGACTTTGAGTCTTACTCAACTTCACACCTTGTAACACAGGCAATAAACCCTTTCTTTGAGTGATCCATTTTGAAATTCTTCAAAATCTTGTCAAGGTGTGTGCTTTGTGAAAGTCCTGATAAGCGTCTCGATCTACCCCTATAGATCTGGATGCCCAATATATAAGTAGCTTCACCGAGGTCTTTCATTGAAAAACTCTTATTCAAGTATCTTTTTATGCTATCCAGAAATTCTATATCATTTCCAATCAACAATATGTCATCTACATATAATATCAGAAATGCTACAGTGCTCCCACTCACTTTCTTGTAAATACAGGATTCACCGAAAGTCTGTATAAAACCATATGCTTTGATCACCTCATCAAAGCGTATATTCCAACTCCGAGATGCTTGCACCAGTCCATAGATGGATCGCTAGAGCTTGCATACTTTGTTAGCACCTTTAGGATTGACAAAACCTTCTGGTTGCATCATATACAACTCTTCTTTAGGAAATCCATTGAGGAATGCAGTTTTGACGTCCATTTGCCAGATTTCATAATCATAAAATGCGGCAATTGCTAACATGATTCAGACGGATTTAATCATCGCTACGGGTGAGAAGGTCTCATCATAGTCAGCCCCTCGAACTTGTCGAAAACCTTTTGCGACAAGTCAAGCTTTGTAGACAGTAACATCATCATCAGCGTCAGTCTTCTTCTTGAAGATCCATTTATTCTCTATGGCTCCGATTATCGGGCAAGTCCACCAAAGTCCATACTTTGTTCTCATACATGAATCCTATCTCAGATTTCATGGCCTCAAACCATTTGTCGGAATCTGGGCTCATCATAGCTTCTTCATAATTCGTAGGTTCACCATGGTATAGTAACATGACTTCCAGGGCAGGATTACCGTACCACTCTGGTGCGGAACATGCTTTGTTCGACCTACGAGGTCCAGTAGTAACTTGATCTGAAGTTTCATGATCATCATCGTTAACTTCCTCTCTAGTTGGTGTTCGCATCACGGGAACGGATTTCTCTGATGTGCTACTTTCTAAATTGAGAGAAGGTACAATTACCTCATCAAGTTCTACTTTCCTCCCACTCACTTCTTTCGAGAGAAACTCCTTCTCTAGAAAGGTTCCATTCTTGGCAATAAAGATCTTGCCTTCGGATCTGTGGTAGAAGGTGTACCCAATTGTTTCCTTAGGGTATCCTATGAAGACGCACTTCTCCGATTTGGGTTCGAGCTTATCAGGCTGAAGCCTTTTGACATAAGTGTCGCAACCCCAAACTCTAAGAAACGACAACTTAGGTTTCTTGCCAAACCACAGTTCATACGGTGTCATCTCAACGGATTTATATGGTGCCCTATTTAACTTGAATGCAGTTGTCTCTAATGCATAACCCCAAAACGATAGTGGTAAATTGGTAAGAGACATCATAGATCACACCATATCTAATAAAGTACGGTTATGATGTTCGGACACATCATTACGATGTGGTGTTCCAGGTGGCGTGAGTTGTGAAACTATTCCACATTGTTTTAAATGAAGGCCAAACTCGTAACTCAAATATTCGCCTCCGCGATCAGATCATAGAAACTTTATTTTCTTGTTACGATGATTCTCCACGTCACTCTGAAATTCTTTGAACTTTTCAAATGTTTCAGACTTGTGTTTCATTAAGTAGATATACCCATACCTACACAAATCATCTATGAAGGTCAGAAAATAACGATACCCACCGCGTGCTTCAACACTTATCGGACCACATACATCGGTATGTATTATTTCCAATAAGTCATTAGCTCGCTCCATTGTTCCGGATAACGGAGTTTTAGTCATCTTGCCCATGAGGCATGGTTCGCAAGTATCAAATGATTCATAATCAAGTGACTCCAAAATTCTATCCGGATGGAGTTTCTTCATGCGCTTTACACCAATATGACCTAAACGGCAGTGCCACAAATATGTTGTACTATCATTATCAACTTTGCATCTTTTGGCATAAATATTATGAATATGTGTATCACTACGATCGAGATTCAATAAACCATTTACATGGCGTGTATGACCATAGAAGGTTTTATTCATGTAAACAGAACAACAATTATTCTCTGACTTAAATGAATAACAGTATTGCAATAAACATGATCCAACCGTATTCATGCTCAATGCAAACACCAAATAACATTTAGTTAGATCCAACACTAATCCCGAAGGTAGAGGGAGTGTGGGATGGTGATCTTATCAACCTTGGAATCACTTCCAACACACATCGTCACCTCGCCCTTAACTAGTCTCTGTTCATTTTGCAACTTCTGTTTCGAGTTACTAATCTTAGCAACTGAACCGATACCAAATACCCAGGGGCTACTATGAACACTAGTGAAGTACACATCAATAATTGTATATCAAATATACCTTTGTTCACTTTGCCAGCTGATACGTCTCCAACGTATCTATAATTTATGAAGTATTCATGCCATGTTTACAATAGTTTTATATGATTTTGGTATGATTTGATTAGAACTAACACGGACTGACGCTGTTTTCAGCAGAACTACCGTGGTGTTGTTTTTGTGCAGAAATAAAAGTTCTCGGAATGCACTGAAAATCAATGGAGATTTTTTCTGGAAAATATAAAAAATACTGGAACGAAGAGTTACCGGAGTGGAGTCCCGTGGGCCCCACGAGGGTGGAGGGTGCGCCCACCCCCTGGGGCGTGCCCCTGTGCCTCGTGGACTTCCCATGGGGCCCCTGACTTGTTCTCGACGCCAACCTCTCCTATAAATGCCCAAACCTCCAGAAAATAACCTAGATCGGAAGTTCCACCGCCGCAAGCCTCAGTAGCCACAAGAAATCAATCTAGGCCCTCTCTGGCACCCTGCTGGAGGGGGTCATCATCACCGGAGGCCATGGAGGAGGATCCCGGAGGGGCCATCAATGCCATGAAGGCCAAGGACTAGAGGGAGAACCTCTCCTCATCTAGGGGGAGGCCATGGAGGAGGAAGCACAAGGGGGAGAACCTCTCCTCCTCTCTCTCGGTGGCGCCGGAGTGCCATCAGGAGGGGAATCATCGCCGCGGTGATCGTCTTCATCAACATCACCATCCTCATCTCTTTTACACGGTCCACTCTCCCGCACCCCGTTGTAATCCCTACTTGAACATGGTGCTTTATCCACATATTATGATCCAATGATGTGTTGCCATCCTATGATGTTTTGAGTAGATATCCTTTGTCTTTGTGTTGATTGATGATCTAGATTGGTATGAGTTGTATGTTTTATTTTGGTGTTGTCCTATTGTGCCCTTCGTGTCGCGCAAGCGTGAGGGATTCCCGCTGTAGGGTGTTGCAATACGTTCATGATTCGCTTATAGTGGGTTGCTTGAGTGGCAGAAGCATAAACCCGAGTAAGGGGGTTGTTGCGTATGGGATAAAGGGGACTTGATGCTTTAATGCTATGGTTGGGTTTTACCTTAATGATCTTTAGTAGTTGCGGATGCTTGCTAGAGTTCCAATCATAAGTGCATATGATCCAAGAAGAGAAACTATGTTAGCTTATGCCTCTCCCTCATTTGAAATTGCAATGACGACTGCCGGTCTTGTTAACAATTGCCTAGGATAATTCCACACACCGATCCATCATTATTCCACACTCGCTATATATAATATTTAGTAATATATTCTAACTTTATGATAACAGCACCTACTTTTATGTTTTATCTCTCCGATATCATGCAAAGTTATCCTCTTCATACCCACAACGTAGTTTTATTTCTTGTTTCTAGTTGGAAGCAAACGTTCGGTGCACGTAGAGTCGTATCAGTGGCAGATAGGACTTGAGAGAATATTGATCTTACCTTTAGCTCCTTGTGGGTTCGACACCCCATACTTATCACTTCCACCTTTGGGATTTGCTACGATGATTCCCTGCACTTGGGGATTATCACCATCATTCTTATCCGCCAAGTATTTGGGGCAGTTCCGCTTCCAGTGACCATTTCCTTTGCAGTAGAAGCACTCAGTTTCAGGCTTGGTCTAGCTTTGGGTTTCTTCATGGGAGTGGAAACTTGTTTGCCATTCTTTTTGAAGTTCCCTTTCTTTCCCTTTTGTCCTTTTTCTTGAAACTAGTGGTCTTGTTAACCATCAACATTTGATGCTCTTTCTTTCTACCTTCGCCGATTTCAGCATCGCGAAGAGCTCGGGAACCATTTTCGTCATCCCTTGCATATTATAGTTCATCACAAAGTTCTAGTAGCATGGTGATAGTGAATAGAGAACTCTGTGAATCACTATCTTATCTGGAAGACTAACTCCCACTTGATTCAAGTGATTGTACTACCCAAACATTCTGAGCATATGCTCACTGGCTGAGCTATTCTCCTCCATCTTGTAGGCAAAGTATTTGTCCGAGGTCTCATACCTCTCGACAGGGGCATGAGTCTGAAATGCCAATTTCATCTCTTGGAACATCTCATATGTTCCATGGCATTCAAAATGTCTTTGAAGCCCGATTCTAAGCCGTAAAGCATGGCACACTAAACTATCAAATAGTCATCATATTAAGCTTGCCAAACGTTATAACGTCTGCATCAGCTCCTGCAACAGATCTTTCAACTTAGTTTTCTCTAGGAACATATCAAAAAATAGGGGAGCTATATCGCGAGCTATTGATCTACAACATAGATATGCAAAACTATTAAGACTAAGTTCATGATAAATTAAGTTGAATTAATCAAATTACTTAAGTATTATGCATGTGCAAAACTGCCTTACACCCGTTGTATGTGAACGTAGAGTCTATCACACCCGATCATCACGTGGTGTCTCAACACGACGAACTGTAGCAACGGTGCATACTCAGGGAGAACACTTTTACCTTGAAATTTAGTGAAGGGATCATCTTATAATGCTACCGTCGTACTAAGAAAAATAAGATGCATAAAAGATAAACATCACATGTAATCAAAATATGTGACATGATATGGCCATCATCATCTCGTGCTTTTGATATCCATCTCCAAAGCATCGTCACGATCTCCATCGTCACCAGCTCGACACCTTGATCTCCATCGTTGTGTCGTGGTCGCCTCGCCAATTATTGCTTCTCCAACTATCGCTAGCGCATAGTGATAAAGTAAAGCAATTACATGGCGTTTGCATTTCATAAAATAAAGAGACAACCATAAGGCTCCTACCGGTTGCCGATTACTTTACAAAACATGATCATCTCATACAATAACGTTTATCACATCATGTCTTGACCATATCACATCACAACATACCGTGCAAAAACAAGTTAGACGTCCTCTACTTTGTTGTTGCAAGTTTTACGTGGCTGCTATGGGCTTCTAGCAAGAACCGTTCTTACCTACGGCAAAAACCACAACGGTGATTCGTCAAGTTTGTTGTTTTAACCTTCTTCATGGACCGGCCGTAGTCAAATTCGATTCAACTAAAGTAGGAGAAACAGACACCCGCCAGCCACCTTTATGCAAAACTAGTTGCATGTCTGTCGGTGGAACCGGTCTAATGTACGTGGAAATGTAAGGTTGGTCCGGGCCGCTTCACCCCACAATACCGCCGAATCAAGATAAGACGTTGGTGCTAAGCAGTATGACTATCACCGCCCACAACTCTTTGTGTTCTACTCGTGCATATCATCTACGCATAGACCTGGCTCATAATGCCACTGTTGGGGATCGTTGCATGGAAAACAAAAAAATTCTACGCACACGCAATGATCTATCCATGGAGATGCATAGCAACGAGGGGGAGAGTGTGTCTATGTACCCTTGTAGACCATAAGCGGAAGCGTTTCACAACGTTGTTGATGTAGTCGAACTTCTTCGCGCTTCAACCGATCAAGTACCGAACGCACGACACCTCCCCGTTCTGCACATGTTCAGCTCGGTGACGTTCCTCGCCTTCTTGATCCAACAAGACGTCGAGGTAGTAGATGAGTTCCGCCAGCATGACGGCGTGGTGACGGTGATAGTGAAGTGATCTCCGCAGGGCTTCGCCTAAGCACTACAAAAATATGACCGAGGGTGTAAACGATGGAGGGGGGCACCGCACACGGCTAGGCAATTGTCTGGGGTGTGCTAGGCGCCCCCTCCTCATATATATAGGTGGGAGGGAGAGGGGAGAGGCCAAGGGGCACCCCTAGTAGGTCCAAAGCCTACTTGGGCTCCTGTCCTTGGCCGCGCCCCCTGCCATATTTGTCGGAGGGGGGAGGAAAGAGGGGGGAGAGGGAAGCAAGGGGAAATCCTATTCCACCCTTTCCTTTCCCTTCCCCTCTTTCCTTCTCCTCCTAGGCTGGCCCATGTGGGGGGTGCACCAGCCCCTTGTGGTTGGTTCGTTTCCCCTCTTGGCCCATAAATCCCATATCTTTTGCTGGGGGTGCCCGAAACCCCTTCCGGTGACCCGATAAGTACCCGGTACCCCCCGAAACACTTTTGGTGTCTGAATATGCTCGTCCTATACATCAATCTTTACCTCTCGGCCATTTCAAGACTCCTCTTCATGTCCGTGATCTCATCCAATACTTCGAACAACATTTGGTCACCAAATCACATAACTCATATAATACTCTATCGTCATCGAACGTTAAGCGTGCGGACCCTACGGGTTCGAGAACTATGTAGACATGACCAAGACACCTCTCCGGTCAATAACCAATAGCAGAACCTGGATGCCCATATTGGTTCCTACATTTTCTACGAAGATTTTTGTTGGTCGAACCGTTATGACAACATATGTAATTCCCTTTGTCCATCGGTATGTTACTTGCCCAAGATTCAATCGTCGGTATCTTCATTCCTAGTTCAATCTCGTTACCGACAAGTCTCTTTACTCGTTCCGTAATACATCACCTCGTGACTAACTCCTTAGTCGTTTGCTTGCAAGCTTATGATGTGTATTACCGAGAGGGCCCAGAGATACCTCTCCAATACTCGGAGTGACAAATCCTAATCTCGATCTATGCCAACTCAACAAAAACATTCGGAGATACCTATAGAGCATCTTTATAATCACCCAGTTACGTTGTGACGTTTAATAGCATTCAAGGCATTCCTCCGGTATCCAGGAGTTGCATAATCTCATAGTCGAAGGAATATGTATTTGACATGAAGAAAGTAATAACAATAAACTGAACGATCATTATGCTAAGCTAACGGATGGGTCTATTCCATCACATCATTCTCCTAATGATGTGATCCTGTTATCAAAGACAACACATGTCCATGGTTAGGAAACCCTAACCATCTTTGATCAACGAGCTAGTCTAGTAGAGGCTTACTAGGGACACGGTATTTGTTGATGTATTCACACATGTATTTAAGTTTCCGATCAATACAATTCTAGCATGAATAATAAACCTTTATCATGAATATGGACATATAAAATAACAACTTTATTATTGCCTCTAGGGCATATTTCCTTCAAGACGCTCTCCGGGCAGCCTGGTGAATCACGAAGACCACGGTGGTCCTGGCGGGCATGGACACCTATCACTGGGGATGGCGCACCGGCGAGGCCGACCGGGGGCCGCATCAACAATTGGCGGTGTTGGAGTGGGTTGAATCTGGGAGCAAGGTAGACGGTGAGCACACCCGTGAGGAGGACTCGAAGCAAGGCGTGCAGGGAAACAGATTTGAGCAACACTGGTGGTGCGAACAGGTGCGGCACCGGAGGGAGAGCTTTGCGGCGAGTTGGGACGGCGAGGTGGGCGAGCTCTGGGATTGGATCGCCCATGAGAGGCGAGACGGGCTGGGGTGTATGGATCAGGCATGTAGGGCAGGCGAGATTTACTCGGCCCAGTCAATTAGTTAAGACGGGGCAGTGGGCGAGATTAACTCGAGACAGATCAAATTGTGCGCTTAATTGAAGGAATCGGAGATTTGCTTCTAAATATGGACCGTGGGATTAGAGGAGAATCAACGACGAGGGAGTGGTCTGACAAAACTTTCCTATCAGACTTCTGATAGGAAGCGTTTCCCAAACTAAATAACACACAATCATTAAAACACACAAGGAAAACCAAAAACAAAATCAAAGAAAGCAATAAAACCCAATGCAAAGCTTAATTACAAGTGAAACAAGCTACTACAAAGTTTTCTGCCACTAATAAACTTTTAACAAAACAAAAATAAAGTTTTTAGTAAATAATAGAAAGAAAAACACCTACAAAATTTTATGCAAAAAGAATGACATTAAAACCATTTATAAAACTCCTATTATGCTCAAAACAAGTTTTCTAGTAAAATAAAAGAATTATAATACCAAAATTGTATTTTACTACAAATAAAATTGCTACTAAAAACTAACAGAAAGAAAAGTGAATATGACAAAAAGAACAAAAGAAAACAATTTAAAGCAATTAAAATTAAAGAAAATAACACAAAACCTATAACGCACTAAAACAGTAATGTTTTCATGTAAACCTAATGTTAAGTAATCCTAAAATTCACCAATAAATTACTACTGATAAACAATATCACAAAGAACTGGTAGGAAAAAGAATCACTAAAAAATAATATTCCTAGCTCAAGTTATAGCCAATCTAGTGATTTGAACAAATTTCATGTAAATCCAAATTCAAATGATCAAATATTGTAAAATTTGATATCTACAGGAACTCCATAATTTTTTTGATCTAACGCAAAAGGAACCAAATTAAAATACTAAAAATCATAGGAGATATGAATTTTCTAAGATTGAAACTATTCTACTTTTAAAAACAGAAACGAAAATAAAATAAAATAAAATAAACAGATCGGGCTACGCTACGTGGCATGCTGCTATTGGGCTAGGAGGTGTGTGATCCATAACTAAACAGCGCTCGGCCGATATTTAACCAAAACGGGCACGCGTGTGCGTAAATAAAAGAACCGGGCGGGCCGGTTCAATCTAACAAAAAATAAACCGAAACAAAAACCGATCCAAATAAAAAAACTACCCCTTTGACTATGTAATCTAGGCCGTAGAACTACGATCTAACGGACGGACACGGTGGCGGTTTACAGCGAGAGTGTCGACGGCGAGGGCGGCTCGAGCGCGGTCGCCGTCGTGGCTCCAGTGGTCAGGGGTGGCGGCGGTGGCGTCGGTTGGAAGCAGCGGAGCGAGGCGGGGTCGAGGGTGAGGTCGGTGGTGCTTGGAGACGACGGGAATGGCCGGGGCGTCGATGTGCAGAGCTTGGCGCTCTGCTGCTCCGGTGGCGGACGACGATGCTCGAGGCGGCGGCTCCGGTGCGATCTAGGTTACAAAAGGATGTCAAATAGCTGTGCAAGGGTTAGGGGGTCAGACTAGTGAGGTTTGGAGGCAGGGGAGTGCTCAATGGCGGCGAGATCGAAGCTGAACGACGGCGGTTGTGATGAGGTCAGAATGGCGAGGGTGCGTTCTATGGGGGTTTTGGCGAGGGGGTTTAGGGGGGTCAAGGGAGGTCGAGGCTGGCTTTATAAAGGACACGATCCTTGGGCGAGGGGAAAGCGCGGAGCGCGATCCCGAGAAGATCGGGGCGGCGGCGCGCTCCGGTGCCTGCGGGAGAGGGCGCGACTGTTGCGGGAGGAAGATGAGGGGGGACCACCTGTCTGTGGCAGCGGGGGAAGGGCGCCGGTGCGGGCAACCGAGCCGTAGCTGGTTCGGCGGGGGCAGTGGTGGCCTAGGCCACTCGGCTGCTGCGCCGGCCTGGCTGAGGTTTTTTTTTGAAAAACTGACAGAAAAGAAAGGCAAAAAAATAAAGAAAAGTAAAATAATTTTATATAGACAATATATATCAAAAAGATCAGAAAAATAAGTCCTAAATGGTGAACTATTTTTAGAGGCAAAATACAAACTTTATAAAAATAATTTTTTGAAAATTCCAATAAAACCAAATTTGAATTCAAATACTTTTGGCATTATTTTCTTCTGACTTTTGGGGTGTCATGTTACCCCCTCTCATATTCATTGATCAAAGTATTTGTCAGGAATTTTTGAAATGGTATTTCATATGCCAATTTGAATTGAACTCAATATTCAAAATGAAACCAAAGTGCCTCTGAGAATTTCAAATGTCACCTCAATTCAAACACAATGCAATAGATGCTTAGCTATAATTGTAAAACATTCCAAATTGAAAATTTGGGATGTTACAAACCTACCCACCTTAAGATGAATCTCGCCCTCAAGATTCGGGTTGGCTAGCAAATAGGTGCGGGTGGTCTCGACGGAGGTCTTCTTCTCGTTCCTAGGTGGCTTCCTCCTCGGTATGATGGCTCCACAGAACCTTGCAAATCTTGATGATCTTGCCGCGGGTAACTCTGTTCGCAGTCTTGAGAATCCTGACGGGTATCTCCTCATAAGTCAGATCACTATCAAGCTGTAGGGCACTGTGTCTCTCAAAGGGATATCGACCATCTCAGCATGGCACTTGTTCAGCTGGGAAACCTGAAAGACATCATGAAATCCTGACAGTCCTTCCAGCAATTCCAGCTTGTATGCAACTTCTCCTATGCATTCAAGAATTTGGTATGGGCCTATGAATGTGGGTGCTAACTTTCCTTTAACACCGAACCTCTTGATTCCTCGAAATGGGGACACACGGAGATATCCTCGGTCTCCTACTTTGTACGTTATCTCCTTGCGTTTACTATCAGCGTAACTCTTCTGTCTCGACTGAGCTATCTTGAGTTTGTTACAAATCAACTTGACCTTCTCTTTAGAATCTCGGATAATATTGGGACCAAAAAGTGTTCGATCTCCAACACCATCCCACAACAATGGTGTTCTGCACCTCCTTCCGTATAGAGCCTCAAAAGGGGCCATCTTCAAACTGGTCTGATAGCTGTTGTTGTATGAGGACTCTGTGTAGGGTAAATTATCATCCCAGCTAGCTCCATAGTCTAGCGCACGAGCTCTCAACATGTCCTCCAGAATCTGGTTGACTCTCTCAGTCTGTCTATGGATGAAAAGATGTACTGAACTCCAGCCTCATACGCAAAGTTTCGTGTAGCTGATTCCAAAACTTTGAGGTAAATTGTGTTCCTCTATCTGACAGGATACTCCTCGGAACTCCATGCATACATACAATCCCGGTCATGTATATCTTGGCTAACTTAGCACTGGTATATGTGGTCTTCATGGGAATGAGGTGAGTCACCTTGGTCAAGAGATCAACCACTACCCAGATAGAATCATAACCTGAACGAGTCCTAGGTAATCCTGCGATAAAATCCATCCCAAGTTTTTCCCATTTCCACTTAGGTATCGGCAAAGGTTGTAGTAACCCTGCTGGCTTTTGATGTTCAGCCTTTACTCGCTAACAAACATCGCATACTACTACGTACTCGGCAATATACTTCTTCATACTTGTCCATCAGAAACTTTCCTTCAAGTCCAGATACATATTGGTGTTGCCTGGGTGTATCGAGCACGGTGAATCATGGGCCTCTTGCAGAAATAACTTCCTGACTCTGGGTCCTTTGGCACATAGATACGATCCTCAAACCATATAGTTCCGTGTTCATCCTCGTGAAAACCTTTAGCCTTTGCTTTACTCATTCTTTCCTTTATCTCTGCAACTTCCTTGTCCGACTTCTGGGCTTCTCGGATTCTTTCGGTCACAGTTTACTGAATATCCAGGGTGGTGACAAATCCTCTTAGAACTATCTCCAACCGGAGATCTCTGAGATCATCACATAACTCCTGCGGCAATCCTCCCGCTATGAGGGTGTTTGATGACCCACAAGTATAGGGGATCAATTGTAGCTCTTTTCGATAAGTAAGAGTGTCGAACCCAACGAGGAGCAGAAGGAAATGACAATTAGTTTTCAGTAAGGTAATGTCTGCAAGTGCTGAAATTGTAAGTAGCCTAGTAGTTTGATAGCAAGATAATTTGTAACGAGCAAGTAACGATAGTAGTAACAAAAGTGCAGCAAGGTAACCCAATCCTTTTGAGGCAAAGGACAGGCCAAAATGGTCTCTGATGATAAGCAAAGCGTTCTTGAGGGTACACGGGAATTTCATCTAGTCACTTTCATCATGTTGGTTTGATTTGTGTTCGCTACTTTGATAATTTGATATGTGGGTGGACCGGTGCATAGGTGATGTTCTTACTTAAACAAACCTCCTACTTATGATTAACCCTCCCGCAAGCATCCGCAACTACGAGAAAAGTATTAAGAATAAATTCTAACCATAGCATTAAACTCTAGGATCCAATCGGTCCCTTATGGAACAACGCATAAACTGGGGTTTAAGTTTCTGTCACTCTCGCAACCCACCATCTCATTGCTACTCCCCAATGCATTCCCTTAGGCCCAAAATATGGTGAAGTGTCATGTAGTCGACGTTCACATGACACCACTAAGGGGATCACAACATACATACTATCAAAATATCGAACACATATCAAATTCACATGATTACTTGCAACATGATTTCTCCTGTGACCTCAAGAACAAAAGTAACTACTCACAAATGATAAACATGTTCATGATTAGAGGAGTATTAAATAGCATAATGGATATGAACATATAATCTTCCACCAAATAAACCATATAGTAATCAACTACAAGATGTAATCAACACTACTAGTCACCCCCTAGCACCCATCTATAGTTCCGGTAACAAGATTAAATACAAGAGATGAACTAGGGTTTGAGATGAGATAGTGTTGTTGAAGATGTTGATGGAGATTGTCCTCCCCAAGACGGGAGAGTTGTTCGTGATGATGATGACGATGATTTCCCCCTCCGGGAGGGAAGTTCCCTCATAACCCACAAGTATAGGGGGTCGCAACAGTTTTCAAGGGTAGAGTATTCAACCCAAATTTATTGATTTGACACAAGGGGAGCCAAAGAATATTCTCAAGTATTACCGGTCGAGTTGTCAATTCAACCACACCTGAAAGACTTAATATCTGTAGCAAAGTATTTAGTAGCAAAGTAGTATGGAAGTAACGGTAACGGTGGCAAAAGTAATAGTAGCAGTTTTTGTAGCAATCGTAACAGTGGAAACGGAAAAGTAACTAAGCAAAGATCAATATGTGAAAAGCTCGTAGGCAATGGATCAATGATGGATAATTATGTCGGATGCGATTCCTCATGCAACGGTTATAACAAAGGGTGACACAGAACTAGCTCCAGTTCATCAATGTAATGTAGGCATGTATTCCGAATATAGTCATACGTGCTTATGGAAAAGAACTTGCATGACATCTTTTGTCCTACCCTCCTGTGGCAGTGGGGTCCTATTGGAAACTAAGGGATATTAAGGCCTCCTTTTAATAGAGTACCGGACCAAAGCATTAACACTTAGTGAATACATGAACTCCTCAAACTACGGTCATCACTGGGAGTGGTCCCGATTATTGTCACTTCGGGGTTGCCAGATCATAACACATAGTAGGTGACTATTGACTTGCAAGATAGGATCAAGAACTCACATATATTCATGAAAACATAATAGGTTCAGATCTGAAATCATGGCACTCGGGCCCTACTAACAAGCATTAAGCATAGCAAAGTCATAGCAACATCAATATTAGAACATAATGGATACTAGGGATCAAACCCTAACAAAGCCTACGATGGGATTACTCACGCACGGCGGTGAGCATCTTGAAACTGGTTGTCGATGATGATTGATGATGACGATGGCGACGGATTCCCCTCTCCGGAGCCGCGAACGGACTCCAGATCAGCCCTCCCGAGGAAGATTAGGGCTTGGCGGCGGTTCCGTATCGTCAAACGCGATGAATCCTTCTCTTTGATTTTTTCTCCCCGAAACTGAATATATGGAGTTGGGCTTAAGGTCGGTGGAGTCCCAGGGGGCCCATGAGGCAGGGGCGTGCCCCAGGGAGGGGCGCCCTGCACCCTCGTGGACAGGGTGTGGGCCCCGTGATGCTGATTCTTTCGCCAATATTTTTCATTAATTCCAAAACGTGTCTCCGTGGATTTTCAGGTCATTCCGAGAATTTTATTTCTGCACAAAAAATAACACCATGGCAGTTCTGCTGAAAACAGCGTCAGTCCGGGTTAGTTCCATTCAAATCATGCAAGTTAGAGTCCAAAACAAGGGCAAAAGTGTTTGGAAAAGTAGATACGTTGGAGACGTATAAACTCCCCCAATCTTAAACCTTTGCTTGTCCTCAAGCAATTCAGTTGACAAACTGAAAGTGATAAAGAAAAACTTATACAAACTCTGTTTGATCTTGTTGTTGCAAATATGTAAAGCCAGCATTCAAGTTTTCAGCAAACATTATGAACTAACCATATTCACAATAACATTTAGGTCTCATGTTTACTCATATCAATGGCATAATCAACTAGCGAGCAATAATAATAAATCTCGGATGACAACACTTTCTCAAAACAATCATAACATGATATAACAAGATGGTATCTCGCTAGCCCTTTCTGAGACCACAAAACATAAATGCAGAGCACCCCTGAAGATCAAGGACTGACTAGACATTGTAATTCATGGTAAAAGAGATCCAGTCACAGTCATACTTAATGTAAATTAATAGCAATGCATGCGAATGACAACGGTGCTCTCCAACTGGTGCTTTTTAATAAGAGTATGATAACTTAACATAAAAGTAAATAGAGAGGCCCTTTGCAGAGGGAAGCAGGGATTTGTAGAGGTGCAAGAGATCGAGTTTTGAAACAGAGATAAATAATATCTTGAGTGGCATACTTTCATTGTCAACATAACAACCAAGAGATCTCGATATCTTCCATGCTACACACATTATAGGTGGTTCCCAAACAGAATGGTAAAGTTTATACACCCCCACCACCAACAAACATCAATCCATGGCTTGCCCGAAACAACGGGTGTTGTCCAACTAACAACAATCCTAGGGGAGTTCGTTTGCAATTATTTTGATTTGATTTGAGCATGGGACTGGGCATCCCGGTTACCGGCCACTCGTGAATGATGAGCGGAGTCCACTCATCGTGAGAATAACCCACCTAGCATGGAAGATATAGACATCCCTAGTTGATACATGAGCTATTCGAGCATACAAAACAGAGTTTCATTTCAAGATTTAGAGTTTGGCACATACAAATTTACTTGGAACAGCAGGTAAATACCGCATATAGGAAGGTATGGTGGACTCATATGGAATAACTTTGGGGTTTATGGAAGTGGATGCACAAGCAGTATTCCCGCTTAGTACAAGTGAAGACTAGAAAGAGACTGGGAAGCGACCAACTAGAGAGCGACAACAGTCATGAACATGCATTAAGATTAATCAACAATGAGTGCAAGCATGAGTAGGATATAAATCACCGTGAACATAAATATTGTGGAGGCTATGTTAATTTTGTTTCAACTACATGCGTGAACATGTGCCAAGTCAAGCCACTCGAATCGTTCAAAGGAGGATACCACCCTATCATACGACATCACAACCATTTTAATAGCATGTTGGAACGCAAGGTAAACCATTATAAACTCCTAGCTAATTAAGCATGGCATGAGCAACTATAATTTCTAATGTCATTGCAAACATGTTTCATTCATAATAGGCTGAATTAGGAACGATGAACTAATCATATTTACAAAAAAAGATAGGTCGAGTTCATACCAGCTTCTGTCATCTCACTCAGTCCATCATATATCGTCATTATTGCCTTTCACTCACACGACCGAATGGTGTGGATAATAATAATAGTGTACGTGCATTGGACTAAGCTGGAATCTGCAAGCATTTAATACAAGGGAGAAGACAAGGTAATATGGGCTCTTGGTTAAATCAACAATAATGCATATGAGAGCCACTCAACATTTTCATCATGGTCTTCTCCTCTCGACCCCCAAAGAAAAGAAATAAAACTATTTACACGGGAAAGCTCCCAACAAGCAAAAGAAGAACGAGAAATCTTTTTGGGTTTTCTTTTAATTACTACTACTACAGGCATGGAAAGTAAACTAGCTAAAATCTACAACTAATTTTTTTGGTTTTTCTTAAGGTTTTTCAAACACACAAGAAGAAGGCTTTGGAAAGAAAATAAACTAGCATGGATAGTACAATGAAAAAGTATGAGCACGACAACTAGAATGAGTGTGTGAACATGAATGTAATGTTGGTGAGAAATACATACTCCCCCAAGCTTAGGCTTTTGGCCTAAGTTGGTCTATGGCCACTGCTGGCCTGGCGGATATCCAAAGTCGTAGCTGGGGTTGTACTGAGATGCAGCAGCTACTGCCTGAAGAGCTGCAGCTTGGAGGCGAGCTGCCTCTGTCCTCCTCTCATACTCGTTCGCCTCCTCCCTGGTTATAACATATCTCCTTTTTGCCTAAAAGTTAAAGAAAGTAGGAGCAGGGAGGGTAACATGGACAGTGCGCTGTCTGTCAAAGATTAGTCGGTACAGGAGGAACTGTTCATTCCTCTCAAGAAACTGATGGCGAACCATAGCACTATAATCTAGATAAGCAGGAGGCAACTCCATACCATTTCCATGTATGGGTGCACCAAGATAATTAGCTACACGAGTTGCATAAATTCCACCAAACAAATCTCCACTTGTACCGTTAAGATGCAACCTTCGTGCAACAATGGCCCCCAAGTTATATTATTTATCACCGAATACCGCACTCTTGAGGACACTAAGATCTGGAACGCACATGTGACAAGCCTCAGCTTTACCGTTAATGCATCTACCTATAAAGAGAGCAAAATAATGTATGGAAGGGAAATGAATGCTCCCTATGGTAGCTTGTGTGATTTCTCTAGATTCCCCCACAGTGATACTAGCAAGAAAGTCTTTATTTTCAGATTTGCAAGGTTCACTAACATTGCCCCACTGCGGGAGTTTACAAGCAGTATTAAAATCTTCTAGATCCATGGTATATGATTTATCATAAAGATCAAATAAAACAGTGTGAGAATTGCACGAGGATGTAAATTTAAACCTCCTCACAAAGGAATCAGTTAGGTAGTGGTACTGTAGGCACTTATCTGACACGAAGTCCTCAAGATCAGCATTATGCACATACATGTCAAATTCATCCTTGATGCCTGCCTGGACCATAAACTCCTCTGATGGCCATTCACAAGGCCGGACTTGAGCTTCCCTCGGTGGTTCATCGTCCGGCTCACGTATCGCGAGCCTTGGTCCTTGCTTCCTTGAGGAACCACCTTGGTACATTTTTCTATGCATTTTTCTTTCTCTAAAAAAATTCTAAAATTTTAGTGACTCAAAATAAAAGTGCACCAAACTCAACAAGATTGATAGCAACTACTCCCACAGGTGCCTAGAGGCTATATCATGCATTAAAACTACTTTGGACCATATAAATTTGTCATGCAAGCTCAAGAACAGGGTCACCTTAGCAGCAAAAAATTGCAATAAATAAATCACTAGAACAAAAACTAATTGGACCTTTGGAGGAGTCACATACCGAAGAACAATCCCCCAAAACAGTTTTGTGAATGGCGCTTTGAGCAAAGAGACCGAAAATGGCAGCAAGATGAGCTAGAACACGGGTTTGAGCTATGGGAGGATTTTTTTCTAGAGGAAGACGAAGTGAGTGGGTGCTGGAATAAGTGGAGGGGGTCCACATGGGGCCTACGAGGCAGGGGGCGCCCCCCAAGGGGGTGGCCGCGCCCTGTGCCCTCATGACCAAATGGTGGGCCCCCTGGTGTGTTCTCATTGCCAGAAATTCTTAAATATTCTACAAAAAATCATATTTCATTTTCAGGACATTTGGAGAACTTTTATTTTCGAGGTATTTTTATTGCAAGGATAACTCAGAAAATAGACAGAAAATACTATTTTTGCTTATTTAATCTAAATAACAGAAAGTAAAAGGAGGGTACATAGAGTGGTGCTTTCTAACTTCATCCATCTCGTGCTCATCAAAAGGAATCCACTACCAAGGTTGATCAAGTCATGTTAACAAACTCTTTCCGAATAACATGAAACCGGAGAATTTTCGAATAACACTAGGTTATCTCAACGGGGATATGCATGTCCCCAACAATAAGAATATCATATTTCTTCTTGACAATAGGAAGAGGGAATTCAAACCTACAATAGTAATCGTTGAAAATTTTCCAATAGAATTGATACTTTGGACTTGAGGTTGTTTCCTCGGAAAGTGTACCCTATGCTCATTACCACTAACATGAAAAGTGACATTGCCTTTGTTGCAATCAATAACAGCCCCTGTAGTATTCAAAAAGGGTCTACCAAGGATAATCGACATATTATCGTCCTCGGGAATATCAAGAATAACAAACTCCGTTAAAATAGTAACGTTTGCAACCACAACAGGCACATCCTCACAAATACCGACGGGTATAGCAGTTAATTTATCGGCCATTTGCAAAGATATTTCAGTAGGTGTCAACTTATTCAAATCAAGTCTACGATATAAAGAGAGAGGCATAACACTAACACCGGCTCCAAGATCACATAAAGCAGTTTTAACATAGTTTCTTTTAATGGAGCATGGTATAGTTGGTACTCCTGGATCTCCTAGTTTCTTTGGTATTCCACCTTTAAAAGTATAATTGGCAAGCATGGTGGAAATTTCAGCTTCCGGTATCTTTATTTTATTTGTAACAATATCTTTCATATACTAAGCATAAGGATTCATTTTAAGCATATCAGTCAAATGCATACGCAAAAAGATAGGTCTAATCATTTCAGCCAAGCGCTCAAAATCCTCATCATCCTTTTTCTTGGATGGTTTAGGAGGAAAAGGCATTGGTTTCTGAACCCATGGTTCTCTTTCTTTACCATGCTTCCTAGCAACGAAGTCTCTCTTATCATAACGTTGATTCTTTGATTGTGGGTTATCAAGATCAACAGCAGGTTCAATCTCTACATCATTGTTATTGCTAGGTTGAGCATCAACCCGAACATCATCATTATCACTGGGTTCATGTTCATTACCAGATTGTGTTTCAGCATCAGAAATAGAAATATCATTGGGATTCTCAGGTGTGTCAACAACAGGTTCACTTGAAGCATGCAAAGTCCTATCATTTTTCTTTTTCTTCTTCTTAGAAGGACTAGGTGCATTAACATTAGTTCTCTGAGAATCTTGCTCAACTCTCTTAGGGTGGCCCTCAGGATACAAAGGTTCCTGAGTCATTCTACCCCCTCTAGTCATAACTCTAACAGCATTATCATTTTTATTATTATTTAATTCATTGAGCAAATCATCTTGTGCTTTAAGCACTTGTTCTACCTGAGTGGTAACCATAGAAGCATATTTACTAATAAGTTTAAGGTCACCTTTAACTCTAGACATATAATCACTTAAGTGTTCAACAATATAAGTGTTACGTTTCAATTGTCTACCAACATAAGCATTGAAGTTTTCTTGTTTAACAATAAAATTATCAAGCTCATCCAAGCATTGGCTAGCAGACTTATTACGAGGAATATCACCTTCATCAAATCTATAGAGAGAATTTACCTTTACTACCTGTGTCAGGTTATTAAGACCATGTATTTCTTCAATAGGTGGTAAATTCTTAATATCTTCAGCTTCAATACCCTTTTCTTTCATAGATTTCTTTGCCTCTTGCATATCTTCGGGACTGAGAAATAGAATACCCCTTTTCTTCAGAGTTGGGTTAGGAGTTGGTTCAGGAAGTGTCCAATCATTATCATTAATCAATATATTATTCAATAGCAATTCAGCTTGCTCAACAGTTATTTCCCTGAAAACACAACCAGCACAACTATCCAGGTGGTCTCTAGAAGCATCGGCCAGTCCATTATAAAAGATGTCAAGTATTTCATTTTTCTTGAGAGGATGATCAGGCAAAGCATGAATTAATCGGAGAAGCCTCCCCCAAGCTTGTGGAAGACTCTCTTCTTCAATTTGCACAAAATTATATATTTCCCTTAAGGCAGCTTGTTTCTTGTGAGCGGGGAAATATTTAGCAGAGAACTAATAAATCATATCCTGGGGACTACGCACACAACCAGGAGCAAGAGAATTAAACCATGTTTTAGCATCACCCTTTAATGAGAATGGAAATAACTTAAGGATATAGTAGTAACGAATTTTTTCCTCATGAGCGAATAGGGTGGCTATATTGATAACCCACAAGTATAGGGGATCGCAACAGTTTTCGAGGGTAGAGTATTCAACCCAAATTTATTAATTCGACACAAGGGGAGCCAAAGAATATTATCAAGTATTAGCAGCTGAGTTGTCAATTCAACCACACCTGGATAACTTAATATCTGCAGCAAAGTATTTAGTAGCAAAGTAGTATGGAAGTAACAGTAACGGTGGCAAAAGTAACAGTAGCAGTTTTGTAGCAATCGTAACAGTGGCAAAAGAAAAGTTACTAAGCAAAGATCAATATGTGAAAAGCTCATAGGCAATGGATCAGTGATGGATAATTATCTCGGATGTGATTCTTCATGCAAAAGTTATAACATAGGGTGACACAGAACTAGCTCCAGTTCATCAATGTAATGTAGGCATGTATTCTGAATATAGTCATACGTGCTTATGGAAAAGAACTTGCATGACATGTTTTGTCCTGCCCTCCCGTGGCAGCGGGGTCCTATTGGAAACTAAGGGATATTAAGGCCTCCTTTTAATAGAGTACTGGACCAAAGCATTAACACTTAGTGAATATGAACTCATCAAACTACGGTCATCACCGGGAGTGGTCCTGATTATTGTCACTTCGGGGATGCCGGATCATAACACATAGTAGGTGACTATTGACTTGCAAGATAGGATCAAGAACTCACATATATTCATGAAAACATAATAGGTTCAGACCTGAAATCATGGCACTCGGGACCTAGTGACAAGCATTAAGCATAGCAAAGTCATAGCAACATCAATCTTAGAACATAATGGATACTGGGGATCAAACCCTAACAAAACTAACTCGATTACATGGTAAATCTCATCCAACCCATCATCGTCCAGCAAGCCTACGATGGGATTTCTCACGCACGGCGGTGAGCATCATGAAATTGGTGATGGAGGATGGTTGATGATGACGATGGCGACGGATTCCCCTCTCCGGGCCCCGAACGGACTCCAGATCAGCCCTCCCGAGGAAAATTAGGGCTTGGCGGCGGCTCCGTATCGTAAAACGCGATGAATCCTTCTCTCTGATTTTTTTTCTATCCGAAAGTGAATATATGGAGTTGGGGTTGAGTTCGGTGGAGTCCCAGGGGGCCCACGAGGCAGGGGGCGCGCCCTGCACCCTCATGGACAGGGTGTGGGCCCCCTGATGCTGATGTTTTTGCCAATATTATTCATTAATTCCAAAACGTGTCTCCGTGGATTTTCAGGTCATTCCGAGAACTTTTATTTTTGCACAAAAATAACACCATGGCAGTTCTGCTGAAAACAGCGTCAGTCCGGGTTAGTTCCATTCAAATCATGCAATTTAGAGTCCAAAACAAGGGCAAAAGTGTTTGGAAAAGTAGATACGTTGGAGACGTATCATTCCCCCGGCGAAATCACTCTGCCGGAGGGCAAAAGTGCTCCTGCCCAAGTTCCGCCTCGAGACGGCGGCGTTCCGTTCTGAAAGCCTTCTCCTTATTTTTTTTTCTAGGTCAAAATGACTTATATACCAGAAGATGGGCACCGGAGGTGGGCCGAGGAGGCTACAACCCACCAGGGTGCGCCTGGGCTGCCTGGCGCGCCCAGGTTGGTTGTGTCCACCTAGTGGCCCCCTCTGCTACTTGTTGGCTCCAGTAATTCTTAAATATTCCATAAAAATTCTCCGTGAAGTTTCAGCTTGTTTGGAGTTGTGTAGTATAGGTACCCTGACGTAGCTTTTTCAGGTCCAGATTTCCAACTGCCAGAATTCTCCCTCTTGGTGTGTACCTTGCAATTTATGAGAGAAAATGCATTAGAATTACTCCAAAAAGCATTATTATGGATAAAAACATCATAAATAACAGTAAGAAAACATGATGCAAAATGGACGTATCAACTCCCCCAAGCTTAGACCTCGCTTGTCCTCAAGTGAAAACCGAAATCGAAAAACATGTCCACATGCTTTGAGAGAGAGGTGCCGATAAAAACAAAATACGGACATAGAAGCATCATGTTGATTATTATAACAGCAACAAAATTAAACATAGGACTTTTATCATAGAACTTTTATCATACACTTCTCATGAATAAGTAACAGTTCATCACATAATCGAAGGATAAAGCAAAAACTCTATTAGAAACCAACAAACTATGTTCTTAGTCAACTTTGCAACTACAATTCATCATCTTTTCAGGAAGAGTCACATGTCGGAGACTTTAGGAAAGTCCACATACTCAACCATCATATAGTATTCTATGATTGCTAACACTCACCTTTTACACATGATCAAAACATTTCAACCGGACACATAGAAAGATGGGGGCTTAGAAGTTTCGCCTCCGAACATACTCACCTCAAGGGTGATGTCAACAATAATAACTCATGATATCTATATTCAACTAGACATATGTGCCTAGATCTTTCCTCGCCACTTGATGCTTGCCAAAAGAGAAAATAAAAGGGAATAGAGGGTAAACTTTGACTCTTTGCATAAAAGTAAAAACATGAAAGTAAAAGATAGGCCCTTCGCAGAGGGAAGCAGAGGTTGCCATGCGCTTATTTGTTTGCATGCTCAATCCCTTAGTGCAAGAGAACGTCACGTTGTATTGCCCCTTAAGATGACAACCTTTATTATGCAGTCTGTCGCTTTTATTCTTTGTCATCCAAGTTCGTACAATGCTCAATTTTCTCTTACACTAAATGATCTCACATATTTAGAAGCAATTTTTATTGCCTTTTTGCACCGATGACAACTTACTTGAGGGATCTTGCTCAATCCCTAGGTAGGTATGGTGGACACTTGAAAAAGATTTTGGTTTAAGGGTTTTTGGATGCACAAGTAGTATCTCTACTTAGTGTGGAATTTTTGGCTAACAAAGATACGGGCAAGCATCACATGTTGAAGGATCTATGACAATATGACTTCTATGTGAATATAAACAAACATAAATCATTAAGTTGTCTTCCTTGTCCAACGTCAACAATTTTGGCATATAATATTTTGACGAGGGCTCACAATCATAAAAGATTTCTAGGATACTATATTTATATGTGAATCATCTCTTCCTTATTAATTCTTTCATGAGTTGCATCATTGACTAATGCTATGTTTGTCAATCTCTAATAAAATTTTCTACTTATACTTTTCCTTATGTGGTGCCATCACCTACCATGGGATTAGTATATGATCTATTGATTTGTTTCCTTTCTTTTATTCATTCACTTTTTCTTTCTTATTTCTTTTCTTTATTTGCAACAAGAAGGTAAAGAGAGCAAAAACTCAAACCAAACTTTATTATATAACTTGCACGCGATTACAATGATAGATCACTAAGCAAACTCTCGAAAAGAAAGGATCGAACTAAACTTTATTTCATCTAAAGCAAAAATAAGATCAAACTAAGATAAGTAAATGTGAAAAGATAGTGGGATGATACGATACCGGGGCACCTCCCCCAAGCTTGGCGGAAGCCAAGGGGAGTGCCCATACACGATACTCAGTTCTCCTTTGGTGGTGAAGAGGATGGTGGTGGTGATGACAATTGTGCCTTCAACTTTTTCATATTGTAGTTGAGGAGAGCAATTTCCTCCTTTAAATCATCGACTTCCAGCTCCAGCTTCAAGATCTTGTCACATAAATCCTCTTTACTTTTCTGCCGAAAACGAGAAGGAATAGATCGGTTATTAGGTCGGTTAGCTCTCCTAGGGAGACTGGACTTCTTGAACTCTATGTGCATATCCCCAGGTTGAGGTAGAGGGACATCCTCCTCCTCCGAGCTTGAATCATCAATCCTCATCAGGTGAGCATCCTCCTCATCATCCGTGGTTCGACCATAGGGAGACAGGTCCCCATAGTTCTTTGGGTCATCAACGAGATGTGAGACATAGTCCTCCCCATGAGAGTCTTGATATGACATATTTTCAAAACTACACAGAAAATAGCAAGAAAAGAGAACAGAGGGTTCCTTCGCGATACGGTGATTAACAGGTTCGGGAACTATATATAGATTTTTTATCTTGGAGGACAAGTATACGGGAGAAAAACGGAGTGCGGGAGGTGTCCCAGGTGGGCACAACCCACCTGGGCGCGCCAAGCAAGCCTAGCGCGCCCTGGTGTCTTGTGCCCACCAGGGGACGCTTCCTGGTAGTTTCTATATTTCCAAAATTTTAAAATATTCCAAAACTGACGAAAAATGTTTTTTGCAAATTTTTCGGAGTCCGTTTACTTACCATATCACGTACCTCCTCATTTCCACGATTCTGGAGTGTTCCGAAAGGACTCTTTTATGTGTTCTTCTGGTGTCAAAGTTTGGATAATATTACTTTCAACATTAATGGGCGTACCTGAGATATAATGTTTTATTCATTGCCCATTGCTAACCCTCGGGTTAGTACCTTCGGAGTTATTTATTTTGATGGCTCCAGACCGGTAGACCTCCTCGATGACATATGGGCCTTCCCATTTCGAGAGGAGCTTTCCTGCAAAGAATCTGAAACGAGAGTTGTACAAAAGAACATATTCTCCGACTTTAAACTCACGCTTTTGAATTCTTTTGTCATGCCATCTTTTAACTTTTTCTTTGAATAATTTTGCATTTTCATAAGCTTGGGTTCTCCATTCATCTAATGAGCTAATATCAAATAACCTCTTTTCACCAGCAAGTTTGAAATCATAATTGAGTTCTTTGACTACCCAGTATGCTTTATGTTCTAACTCAAGAGGCAAATGACAAGCTTTTCCATTAACCATGTTATAAGGAGACATACCCATAGGATTTTTATATGATATTCTATAAGCCCAAAGTGCATCATCTAATTCCTTAAACCAATTCTTCCTGGACCTATTGACAGTCTTTTGCAAGATTAATTTTATTTCTCTATTGCTAAGTTCAACTTGACCACTAGACTGAGGATGATAGGGTGATGCAATTGTATGGTTAACATCATACTTGGCAAGCATTTTACGAAAAGCACCATGAATAAAGTGTGAACCATCATCAGTCATTAAATATCTAGGGACTCCAAACCTTGGGAAAGTAACTTCCTTAAGCATTTTAATAGAGGTGTTGTGATCAGCACTACTGGTTGGAATAGCTTCTACCCATTTAGTAACATAATCAACAACAACCAAAATATGTGTATACCCATTAGAGGAAGGAAAAGGTCCCATGTAATCAAATCCCCAAACATCAAATGGTTCAATAGCAAGTGAATAATTCATAGGCATTTCTTGACGCTTACCGATATTACCTATTCTTTGACATTCATCACAAGATGAGACGTACTTACGGGCATCCTTGAAGAGAGTAGGCCAATAAAATACAGATTGCGGTACCTTGTGAGCAGTTCTATCTCCAGCATGATGCCCTCCATAAGCCTCGGAGTGACATTTCCGTAGGATTTGTCCCTGTTCATGCTCAGGTACACAACGTCTAATAATACCATCTACTCCTTCTTTATAAAGATGTGGGTCATCCCAAAAGTAATGTCTTAAATCATAGAATAATTTTTTTCTTTTGTTGGTATGTAAAGCTAGGTGGTAAATATTTAACAACAATGTAATTTGCATAATCAGCATACCAAGGAGTACTACTAGCAACATTTATTGCAGCTAACTGCTCATCAGGAAAACTATCATCAATAGGTAGTGGGTCATCAAGCACATTTTCAAGCCTAGACAAGTTATCAGCTACGGGGTTCTCAGCTCCTTTTCTATCAATGATATGTAGATCAAATTCTTGTAACAAGAGAACCCAACGGATAAGTCTAGGTTTAGCATCTTTCTTTTCCATAAGATATTTAATAGCAGCATGGTCTGTGTGAACAGTTACTTTGGAATCAACAATATAAGATATAAATTTACCACAAGCAAACACCACTGCTAAGAATTCTTTTACAGTAGTAGCATAATTTCTTTGAGCACTGTCTAGAGTTTTACTAGCATAATGAATAACATTCAGTTTCTTATCAAATCTTTGTCCTAGAACAGCACCAACAGCATAATCACTAGCATCACACATAATTTCAAAACGCAAGTTCCAATCAGGTGGTTGAACAATAGGTGCAGAGATTAAGGCTTTCTTGAGTGTTTCAAAGGCTTCAAGACAATCATCATCAAACACAAAAGGAATATCCTTTTGTAATAGATTAGTGAGAGGCCTAGAAATTTTAGAAAAGTCTTTGATAAATCTCCTATAGAAACCAGCATGACCTAGGAAACTACGAATACCTTTGATGTCCTTCGGACATGTCATTTTCTCAATGGCATCAACCTTAGCTTGGTCCACTTCAATACCCTTCTCAGAAATCTTATGACCCAAGACAATGCCTTCATTAACCATAAAGTGGCACTTCTCCCAATTCAAGACAAGATTTGTTTGTTCACATCTCTGCAAAACTCGATCAAGATTGCTTAAACAATCATCAAAAGACTTCCCATAAACAAAAAAGTCATCCATGAAAACTTCAACAATCTTTTCACAAAAGTCAGAGAATATAGCAATCATACATCTTTGAAAGGTAGCAGGTGCATTACATAAACCAAAAGGCATACGTCTAAAAGCATAGGTTCCAAAAGGACAAGTAAAAGTGGTCTTTTCTTGATCAGGTTGAGAAACAGGTATTTGTGAAAAGCCAGAGTATCCATCAAGGAAGCAAAAGTGTGTGCTTAGATAATCTTTCAAGCATTTGATCAATAAAAGGCAAAGGGTAATGATCTCTTCTAGTTGCTTTATTTAGTTTTCTAAAATCAATTACCATTCTTTAGCCTGTAACAATTCTTTGTGGAATAAGCTCATTCTTATCATTAGGAACAACAGTAATACCTCCTTTCTTGGGGACACAATGAACAGGACTTACCCATCTACTATCAGCTATAGGATAAATTATACCTGCTTCCAGAAGTTTTAATATTTCCGTTCTTACCACCTCTTTCATCTTCGGATTTAACCGATGTTGGTGATCAACAATGGGTTTAGCATCAGGTTCCATATTAATTTTGTGCTGACATAGAGTGGGACTAATGCCCTTTAAATCATCAAGAGTATATCCAATAGCATCCCGGTGCTTCCTTAGAACTTTCAATAATCTTTCTTCTTCATGTTCTGAAAGGTTAGCGTAATAACAGGATATATCTTCTTTTCATCAAGATAAGCATATTTCAAAGTGTCCGGCAATTGTTTTAATTCAAACACAGGATCACCTTTAGGTGGAGGAGGACCTCCTAGAGTTTCAACATGCAAATTGTGTTTAAGTAGAGGATGTTGTTCAAAGAATTTTTTATCTATTTCATTTCTTTCATGCATATGTAAATCATTTTCATGGTCTAGCAAATATTGTTCTAAAGGATTAGTAGGTGGCACAACAATAGAAGCAAGACCAATTAATTCATCCTTACTAGGCAATTCTTTTTCATGAAGTTTTCTACTAAACTTGGAAAAACTAAACTCATGAGACTCATCACCAAAGCTAACACCAATAGTTTGTTTCTTACAATCTATCTTAGCATTAACTGTGTTGAAGAAAGGTCTACCAAAAATAATGGGACATAAATCATCTTGTGGGGAACCAAGAACAATGAAATCAGTAGGGTATTTTACTTTCCCACACAAGACTTCAACATCTCTAACAATCCCAATTGGTGATATAGTGTCTCTATTAGCAAGTTTAATAGTAACATCTATTTCTTCTATCTCAGCAGGTGTTATGTCATTCATAATTTCTTGATATAAAGTGTAGGGAATAGCACTCACACTAGCACCCATTTCACATAAACCATGATAACAGTGATCTCCTATTTTAACTGAGATAACAGGCATGCCAACAACAGGTCTATGATTATCTTTTCTATCAGGTTTAGCAATTCTAGCAGCTTCATTACAGAAGTAAATAACATGCCCATCCATATCTTCTTCCAAGAGATCTTTAACCATAGCAATGCTAGGTTCTACTTTAATTTGTTCATCAGGTTTAGGTGTTCTAACAGAGCTTTTGTTAACCACATTTGAAACTTTAGCATGTTCCTTTATCCTAACAGGGAAAGGTGGTTTCTCAATATAAGCAGAAGGGACAACTGGATCAACATTATAAAGTATAGTTTCTTCTTTTACCGGTACTGATTCTTTAATTTCTTCTTTAATAGGTGGGTGATATTTAAACCATTTCTCTTTAGGGAGATCAACATGAGTAGCAAATGATTCACAAAAGGAGGCTATTATCTCAGAGTCAAGTCCATATTTAGTGCTGAACTTTTTAAAAGCATCGGTATCCATAAAAGATTTAACATAATCATACTTAAGTTTAATACCTGACTCTTTACCTTCGTCGAGTTCCCAATCTTCAGAGTTGCGTTTAATTCTTTCCAAAAGATCCCACCGGAATTCAATAGTCTTCTTCATAAAAGAACCAGCACATGAAGTATCAAGCATGGTTTGATCATTACGAGAAAGTCGAGCATAAAAGTTCTGGATAATAATTTCTCTTGAGAGCTCATGATTGGAGCATGAGCATAACATTGACTTAAGCCTCCCCCAAGCTAGAGCGATACTTTCTCCTTCACGAGGCCAAAAATTATATGTATAATTCCGATCACGATGAACTAGATGCATAGGATTTTTTTTTTGGTGAAATTCCAATTTCAAGCGATTCCTATTCCATGATCCAGTATCATCGCATAGCCTATACCATGCCAATGCTTTTCCCTTCAAAGATAAAGGGAAAACCTTTTTCATCACCTCATCTCGGGGTAGACCTGCAAGCTTAAACAATCCACAAATTAGTTCCACATATATCAAGTGCATATCAGGATGTTCTGTTCCATCTCCTGCATGAGGATTGGCTAGCAGTTGTTCTATCAAACCTGAAGGAATTTCATATTCAATATTTTCACTAGGTGCAGTAGGTTGAGGGGTAGCTAATTGTGGTTCCGGACGAGGTGAAGAAACCCCGAACAAACCCCTCAAAGGATTGTTTTCCATAGTAACAAGTGACAATAAATTTCAGCACACTATATAAATGTTTCCTTACCGAATTCCACTTACCAAAGGCGCTTCACTCCCTGGCAACGGCGCCGGAAAATGGCCTTGATGACCCACAAGTATAGGGGATTAATTGTAGCTCTTTACGATAAGTAAGAGTGTCGAACCCAACAAGGAGCAGAAGGAAATGACAAGCAGTTTTCAGTAAGGTAATGTCTGCAGGTGCTGAAATTGTAAGTAGCATAGTAGTTTGATAGCAAGATAATTTGTAACGAGCAAGTAATGATAGTAGTAACAAAAGTGCAGCAAGGTAGCCCAATCCTTTTGAGGCAAAGGACAGCCAAAACGGTGTCTTATGATAAGCAAAGCGTTCTTGAGGGTACACGGTAATTTCATCTAGTCACTTTCATCATATTGGTTTGATTTGTGTTCGCTACTTTGATAATTTGATATGTGGGTGGACCGGTGCTTAGGTTTTGTTCTTCGTTGAACAAACCTCCTACTTATGATTAACCCTCCCGCAAGCATCCGCAACTATGAGAAAAGTATTAAGAATAAATTCTAACCATAGCATTAAACTCTAGGATCCAATCGATCCCTTATGGAACAACGCATAAACTGGGGTTAAGTTTCTGTCACTCTCGCAACCCACCATCTAATTGCTACTCCACAATGCATTCCCTTAGGCCCAAAATATGGTGAAGTGTCATTTAGTTGACGTTCACATGACACCACTAAGGGAATCACAACATACATACTATCAAAATATCGAACACATATCAAATTCACATGATTACTTGCAACATGATTTCTCCCGTGACCTCAAGAACAAAAGTAACTACTCACAAATGATAAACATGTTCATGATCAGAGGAGTATTAAATAGCATAATGGATCTGAACATATAATCTTCCACCAAATAAACCATATAGTAATCAACTACAAGATGTAATCAACACTACTAGTCACCCCCTAGCACCAATCTATAGTTCCGGTAACAAGACTGAATACAAGAGATGAACTAGGGTTTGAGATGAGATGGTGCTGTTGAAGATGTTGATATAGATTGCCCTCCCCAAAATGGGAGAGTTGTTGGTGATGATGATGACGATGATTTCCCCATCCGGAGGGAAGTTTCCCCGGCGAAATCGCTCCGCCGGAGGGCAAAAGTACTCCTGCCCAGGTTCCGCCTCAAGACGGCAGCGTTCTCCCAAAAGCCTTCTCCTTATTTTTTTCTAGTTCAAAATGACTTATATACCAGAAGATGGGCACCGGAGGTGGGCCGAGGAGGCTACAACCCACCAGGGCGCGCCTGGGCTTCCTGGCACGCCCAGGTGGGTTGTGCCCACCTGGTGGCCCCCCTCTGGTACTTGTTGGATCCAGTAATTCTTAAATATTCTATAAAAAATCTCTGTGAAGTTTCGGCTTGTTTGGAGTTGTGTAGAATAGGTAGCCTGACGTAGCTTTTTTAGGTCTAGATTTCCAGCTGCCAGAATTCTCCCTCTTGGTGTGTACCTTGCAATTTATGAGAGAAAAGGCATTAGAATTACTCTAAAAAGCATTATTATGGATAAAAACATCATAAATAACAGTAAGAAAACATGATGCAAAATGGACGTATCAGTGTTCACATAGCTATTACGGCTCAAGGCATCTGCTACAACATTTGCTTTCCCTAGGTGATAATGCAATCTCATGTCATAATCCTTGATCAACTCTAGCCATCTCCTTTGTCTGAGGTTCAACTCCTTCTGCATGAAGATATACTTCAAACTCTTATGATCCGTGTAAACATTACAACTGTTCCTGACAAGGAAATGTCTCCAGGTTGTGCGCTCTCTACGGCTGCTAACTCCAAATCATGTGTGGCATAGTTCCACTCGTGAGGCCGTAGCTATCTGGAGGTATAAGCTACAACCTTTTCTTCTTGCATGAGCACTCCTTCGAGTCCTTGATGAGAAGCGTCACAATATACCTGGCAATCCTAGCGTACGTTCGGCAAAATTAGCACTGGGGTTGTAACCAAACGTTTCTCCAGCTCCTGAAAATTGGCTTTACAATCTTCGATCCAATTGTACTTAGTTTCCTTCTTCAACAACTCCGTCATGGGCTTAGCAATCTTGGAGAAATTCTCAATAAACCTCCGGCAACAACCTACAAGTCCGAGAAAACTGCGGATCTCCTTGACTGAGGTGGGTGACTTCCATTTGGTGATGGCTTCCACCTTCGCGGGGTCAACTGCTATTCCTTCCCCTGAAATAACATGTCTGAGGAATCCGACTTCCTTCAACCAAAATTCACATTTGCTGAACTTGGCATATAACTGATGTGCTCGGAGTTTCTCCAGAACTAGACGCAAGTGCTCCTTGTGTTCTTCCTCGCTCTTGGAGAAAACCAATATGTTATCGATGAACACCATGACAAACTTGTATGGAGGGGCATTAGTCAATCCAAATGACATGACGGTATACTCATATAGACCATACCTTGTGGTGAAGGTTGTCTTGGTATATCTTGTTCACGAATTTTCAACTAATGATACCTTGATCAAAGATTGATCTTGGAGAACACTCTGGCTCCAACCAGCTAATCAAACAAATCATTAATCATCAGAGAGGGTACTTGTTCTTGATGGTCACTTCGTTCAATGAACGATAATCCACAACCATCCTCAAGGATTTATCCTTCTACTCTACCAGGAGAACTAGGGCTCCCAAAGGTGACAAACTTGGGCGAATATATCCTTTCTCCAATAACACATTAATCTGCTTCTTGATTTCTTCCAAATCATTAGGGGGCATCCGATAACGTCTCAGGGATATTGGGGTTCTGCTGGGCAATAACTCAATCAACAATTCAATTTCTCTGTCCGGTGGCATTCCTGGTAATTTCGCCAGGAATACATCGGGAAAATCTTGCACTACGGGCACTTCCTCCTGAACAACTCCCATGAGGGAATTTACCCGAGTATTCTTTGGTGTGTGCCTGGATACATACTTGATCCTCTTCTGCTCTGGGGTGGTGAGCAAAATCGTTTTGCGGGCATAGTCAATGTTCCCTTCATACTTCATCAACCAGTCCATGCCTAGGATTACGTCCAATCCCTGTGACTCCAATACAATGATGTCTACGGGAAATTCATGATTTTCGATGTTGTGGTTCAAGTGACAACCTAAGCCTGCCGTCATCTCACCTCTTGGGGAACTGACCTGAAGAGGGCTCCTAAGGGTTGTAGTGGGTAACCCGTACTTTTCCACAACTACCCTTGGTATGAACGAATGCGATGCACCAGAATCAAAAAGTATCAATACTGGAGGTGAATTTAACAAGAACTTACCAGCCACAGTCTTTGGGTGATCGTAATCCTCCTCCACATAAATGTGGTTCACATGAGCACGGGGAAAAGGATTGGTCTTCTTGGTCGCTGATTTTTCGTTGTTGTTTCCATTTCCCTGCTTGGCCTCCAGACAATCGGTGGCATAATGTCCCATCTTCTTGCACTTAAAACAGGTAATATGACTCAGATCCTTCTGAGCCAAAGCGGAACAGTGCTGGTTGCCATTGCCTCCATTGCCATACTTGAAGTTGCTGTTGTTGTGCTGATTGTTCCCATTTCCTCCATGGTTATGCCCTCCATGAGTATGTCCTCCATGGGTGTGGTGAGTGTGTCCTCCTGATCCAGTGTTTCCCGAGTACGGGGTGTAGCGGGGCTTCTGCTGAGCTCTAGAGCTGTACTTTCCCTAGCCATACTTCCTTTTACAGCTATCTATCTGCTGCTGCTTGCCTTCAAGGACACTGGACTTGTCTACCAGCTCCTGGTAGATGTTGAAGGTTGCCACCATCAGCTGCATGCCCAATTCATCATTGAGTCCTTCCAGAAATTTCTCCTGCTTTGTGGCATCTGTGGCCACATCATGTGGGGCATAGTGAGCTAACTGACTGAACTCGTCCACGTACTGCCCTACAGTACGATTCCCCTGGCATAAGGTTCAGAACTCACACTTCTTTAAACTCATGGCACCAGCTGAGACATGAGCGGTGCAGAAGGCCTACTGGAATTGATCCCATGTGATTATGGCAATGTGATAGGTGGTGGTGTAGTTCTCCCACCAGGAGGTTGCGGGTCCATCAAGCTGATGTGCGGCAAAGTGCACCTTCTCTGCATCTGTGCATCCAGTAGTTACTAGCTCCCTTCCGATCTTGTGGAGCCAATCATCAACAACAATCGGCTCGGTGCTGTTAGAGAACACCGGCGGATTCAACCTTAAGAAGCGGCTCAGGTTGTCGACAGGGGGTGGTGATGGTGCATTGTTGTTGTTGTTGTTGTTGTTGTTGTTGTTGTTGTTGTTGTTACCTTGGTTTTGGATCAGCATCCGCATCAAGGCATTATGCTGTTGGATCAGCTGAGTGGGCTCCGGTGGGAAGTTGATTCCAGGGTGACGTCTCAGAGGCATCTGATGTTTTGGAGTGGATGAGAAGTTAGAATAGAACAAGGGTCTAAAGAGAAAATAACACTACCCATATGCATGCAACAATCATTATCACACCAATGTCGGTCATGACTAAGTGTCCTCCTTAGATATCCCTGCATCCTCCAGTGATGCGTCCTCTGGTGGTGCGTCTCCTCTTGGTGCGTTCCTCAATGGTGCTCTCCTCCTAGTCCTCATCATTGCTCACTAAGGGTCCATCGTCACCATTTAGACAGAGGTCTTCTCCCAGGTCCATCTTCTCTTCCATCGCGGAAATATAAGACTTCAAGTTCTGGATTCTCTCTAGAAGGTCCTTGACTTCCTCTTCATGCTCGTCATGGTCCTCGCGTGCTTTATCCTCCAATTCCAGTTCACGAAATAGCAGCTTCCTAAACATCTTCGAGCTTCTGCGTGTCTGAACCTCCAGCGTCCTGATGTGAGCCTCCAGGTCTTGGACATATGAGAGGATAGAGTTGTCATTCGCGGTGTGCATGATCTCTCCATTTACAGTTCCGCGGGAGATCATGGTGAGGTCTGATCCGATGAGTTCAGTCATTTACTCCTCCTGAATGTGTCCTAGTCCACGATGAATAGCCATGTCTATCCCGAGGATCCAAGTGGGGGAGGTAAACTGGAAGTCAATGGGCTCGGAGAAGCCTCCGAAAGTCCTCCCTAGAATGTGTACCACAATCCTATAGTGAGTGTCCATTGGAAGTGCATTGGCAGGAGTCCCGGTGATAGAGGGCAAAGCAATCTTCAACTTCCTGACGATCTGAACTAGCTGCTTGCCAAAAGGCATCGTCTCATCCGGCTGACAAAACTCCGGCAGCAGGACTAGGGTGAACTCGGCGACCATCTTGAAGGTTGAAATCAGAGGGAAGTCAAAATGAACAGGGGAGAAGTATGGAACAATAAAAACATAAAATAAAATAATTTCTTCCTATGGCTTCTGATCCTAGGGGTTACGTCCTACAGTCAACGTGTGCTCTGCAAACCATCTATGTAGCGACCCGACCCGAAAATGGTCAAGTCTCTATGTATTTATACCATCCCAAGATCATGCTGGCACACACAATACATTGATGAAAATATCAAAGTTCAATCACACCTGATTTATTACATCGGATCTCATATCGGGTCTTTATTACATCAGAATAAATTCGGCCGACGGCCAACTCATAAGATAAACTACTGCGGAAGCGTAGACGAAAGGCGAGTCCATCCGACTCCAAAGGGCAATCACCAAGCATTGATCATAGCCTTACTACTGGTCGAAATAATCCTCTGCAACATAAGACGTTGCAGCCATGTAGGTCAGCATTTTGAATATGCCCGCAAGTCACAAGGAGAGAACAATAATAAAATGCTATCATTATATGCAATTTTGGCTGTGGGGCTCTAAGTTTAAGTTTTTGCAAAAAGCAATTTTTTTCCTACAACAAAGGACATGCTTGCAATTACTACAAGATATTTGTTGTTATTGAGATGGTTTCGCCAACCAGTGTCTCATACCCGAAATCATAAATAACCCAAAAATTAATTAATTATGTTTGGTGTTGAGAGTTTCGAATAAATCCAATTCCACAGGCTCAGATGTCCGTAACCGGGGACACGGCTAATCGATTAGTTTTCCACTCTGCGGAGTCTTGTGCACTTTACCCAAAGGAATTGTTCCCTCCTTTATGTCCTCGCACTACATGGTGTTTGAAGATGGGACGAACGAAACAAGGTCTTCCGCGGAGTTCCTCTGGGCCACTGCTGGTACCCGTCCATTTCCTACCGTTCTTCTACATCTGCTGGCATCGTTGTGACTCGCGGCTGCATAGGTAAGCTTTCGATTAAGGTATCTACATCCGTCTCTTCGTGGCTGGGAGAAGCTTTCTGCAAGATGTCATGGCGCTTCCCCACGCATCCTGGGTCAACCAATGGGTACTCCAGGGTGCCCGCCCATCCGTCCTCCACCCAGTAGTGAATTGAAGTCCGTCTTAAAAATCTTGAAGTCTTGGGGTTGTAGTCATCAACTTACTCTCATATCTCCCATGTAATTCACTCAACCAACCCCGTCTATGAAGCATAGCAAAATAACTACAACGTCCCGGGCATTGGTGACATGGGAATTTGGGTTCAACCTACCACATGATACTACTCAAGAACATAACTTAAATTCACCTACTTGCATGTGTGGTGGGGAGGATAACATCTAATGCACTAAAAACATAGGTAATACATGATCAAGTGACTTGCCCTGGTGACGATCTTCAAACTCTAACGACTCATAGTAACAAGCCTCGCACTCCGGGTAATCTATCGAGACAAACATGACATACATAATCAATTCATCATACAAATAACACTACAACATCAAGTAAAACTAATAATACACGATCATTAAAACACACTAGGAAAACCAAAAACAAAATCAAAGAAAACAATAAAACTCAATGCAAAGCTTAATCACAAGTGTAATAAGCTACTACTAAGTTTTCTTCCACTAATAAACTTTTAACAGAACAAAAATAAAGTCTTTAGTAAATAAAAGAAAGAAAAAACCTACAAAATTTTATGCAAAAAGAATCACATTGAAACCATTTATAAAACTCCTATTATGCTAAAAGCAAGTTTTCTAGCAAAATAAAAGAGTTATAATACTAAAATATTTTTTTACTACAGATAAAATTGCTACTGAAAACTAACAGAAACAAAAGTAAATATGTCAAAAAGAACAAAATAAAACAATTAAAATAAATTAAAGTTAAAGAAAATAACGCAAAACCTATAAAGCACTAAAACAGTACTGTTTTCGTGAAAATGTAATTTTAAATAATCCTAAAATCCACCGATTAATTACTATAAATAAACAATATCACAAAGAACCAGTAGCGAAAAGAATCACTAATAAAATAATATTCCTAGCTCAAGTTATAGCCAATCTAGCGATTTGAACAAATTTCAGGTAAATCCAAATTCAAATAATCTAGTCAAACTTGATATCTACAGAAACTTCATAAATATTTTGATCTAACGCAAAAGGAACCAAACTAAAATACTAAAAATGCTAGGAGATATGAATTTTCTAAGATTGAAACTATTCCGTTTTTAAAAACAGAAACGAAAATAAAATAAAATAAAAACAGATCGGGCTATGCTACGTGGCATATTGCTATTGGGCTAGTAGGTGTGCAATCCGTAACTAAATGGCGCTCGACCGATATTTAACAGGAACACGCACGTGCGTGTGTAAATAAAAGAATCGGTCGGGCTGGTTCCTTCGATAATCTAATCTAGGTCGTAGAACTACGTTCTAGTGGACGGAGACGGTGGCGGCTTACAACGAGGGTGTCAACGGCGAGGGCGGCTCAGGCGCGATCGCCGGTGTGGCTCCGGTGGTCGGGGTGGCGGAGGTGGCGGCGGTTGGAAGTGGTGGAGCAAGGTGGGGTCGGGGTGGGGTCGGTGGCGCTCGGAGACAATGGAACGGCCGGAGCGTCTACGTGCAGAGCCCGGCGCTCTGCTGCTCCAGTGGCGGATGGCGATACTCGAGGCAGCAGCTCTGGTGCGACCTAGTTGACAAAAGGAGGCCAAATAGCTACGCAAGGGTTAGGGGGTCCGACTGACGAGGTTTGGAGGCAGGGGAGTGCTCACCGGCAGCGAGAACGAAGGTGAACGGCGGCGGCTGTGATGAGATTGGAGCGGCGAGGGCACGTTCTGTGGGGGTTTTGGCGAGGGGGTTTAGGCGGGGGTCCTGGCTAGCTTTATAAAGGACACAATGCTTGGGCGAGGGGAAAGCACGGAGCGCGATCCCGAGAAGATCGGGACGGCGGCGCACTCTGGTGTGTGTGGGAGAGGGCGCGGCTGTTGCCGGAGGAAGATGAGGGGAGCCCCACCTGTCGGTGGCAGCGGGGGAAGGGCGCGGGTGCGGGCGACCGAGCCATAGTGGGTTCGACGGGGGCAGTGTGTGGCCTAGGCCATTCGGCAGCTGGGCCGGCTCGGCTGCTGGGCCGGCTGGCTAGCGCCGGCCTGGCTAAGGTTTTCTTTTGAAAATTTGACAGAAAATAAAAACAAAGAAATAAATAAAAGTAAAATAATTTTATATAGACAATATATATATATATCAAAAAGATCAAAAAGTAAATCCTAAATGGTGAACTATTTTTCAGAGGCAAGACACAAACTTTATGAAAATCATTTTGTTGAAAGTTCCAAATAAAACCAAATTTGAATTCAAATACTTTTGGCATTATTTTCTTCTGGCTTTTGGGGTGTCATGTTACCCCCTCTCATAATCTTTGATCAAAGTATTTGTGAGGAATTTTTGAAATGGAATTTCAGATGCCAATTTGAATTGAACTCAATATTCAAAAATGAAACCAAAGTGCCTCTAAAAATTTCAAATGTCACCACAATTCAAACACAATGCAATAGATGCTTAGCTATAATTGTAAGACTTTCCAAATTGAAAATTTGGGATGTTACACCTACGGGTCCACAGCTAGTAGCTAGATGGCTTCTTATCTCTCTTTGATCTTCAATACAATGTTCTCCTTGATGTTCTTGGAGATCTATTCGATGTAATCTTCTTTTGCGGTGTGTTTGTTGGGATCCGATGAATTGTGGGTTTATGATCAGATTATTCATGAATATTATTTGAGTCTTCTCTAAATTCTTTTATGCATGATTACTATAGCTTTCAATTTCTCTCCGATCTATCCATTTGGTTTGGCCAACTAGATTGATTTATCTTGCAATGGGAGAGGTGCTTTGTAATGGGTTCAATCTTGCGGTGCTCTATATCCCAGTGACAAAGTAGGGGACAAGACACATATTTGCATTGTTGCCATTAAGGGGAAAACGACGGGGTTTATTCATATTGGTTGGATTTACTTTGTGTACATCATGTCATCTTGCTTAAGGCGTTAATCTGTTTCTTTATGAACTTAATACTCCAGATGCATGCTGGATAGCGGTCGATGGGTGGAGTAATAGTAGTAGATGCAGGCAGGAGTCGGTCTACTTGTCTCGAACGTGAAGCCTATATAGATGATCATTGCCTTGAATATCGTCATAACTATACGCTTTTCTATGAATTGCCCAACAGTAATTTGTTTACCCATTGTGTGCTTTTGTTCGAGAGAGAAGCCTCTTGTGAAAACTATGCCCCTGGGTCTACCTTTATCATATATTAAATCCAAAAATACCTTGCTGCAATTTATTTACTATTATTTTATTTTGTTTTTTATTTTATCTATCTATCACTATGAGCTTTGATCCTTGCAAATAACCGCCGAGGGGGTTGATAACCCCCTTGACCGCGTTGGGTGCAAGTATTTGCTCTTTTGTGTGTAGGTGCTATTAACAAGTTTTAGCGTGGTTCTTCTACTGGATTGATAACCTTGGTTCTTAACTGAGGGAAATACTTATCGCTAATGTAGTACATCATCCTCTCCTCTTTGAGGACATTCTAATTCAGCTCACAAGTAGCAGGAAGAATTTCTGGCGCCATTACCATGGAGACATCACCAAAACCTACCAAGTACCTTTGCATAAACTATCATCTACTTGTTCTTACTTTCATTTGCCATTTGCCTCTCGTTTTCATCTCCCCCACTTCTAAAACAATTTTACAAAAAAACACAAAAATATTTTCATTTGCTTGTTTGCTTGCTTCACCGTTATGGCTAGTTCTTCTCTTGTTACGTGTACCCCTAAAACTGAGGTTCTCAATTCTAAACAAAGGGGGGGAGAGAATTTAAAAGATGCTTGGTATAGAATTTGCAATGCTCAAAATACATCAACTCGTAAGCAATCTACTACCATTCTTCTTTGCAATTTTTATGTGGGTGTAACTACTTGGTATGGATTTGTGCTAGATACTATTACTGGAGGGAATTTCTTGAGTAGTCACCTATGGTTGCTTCCAATGCTATGGGAAATTTAGTGGGATCACCACCTATCACTATTAATGAAACAGTCTTGACTTTGGAGCATCTTATGCAAAGGTTAGAAGCTATTTAAAATAAAATGCCTACCATAGAGCATTTTGAAAATCTAGATCAAAATATCCATAATCATATTACTCAATATGGATCAAGGGTAGGAATTGCTTTGAAGATGCTAAAAGAGAAAGAACCGGTAATCAATGAATGGATGGAACAAAGTCCCGGTAGAATTGATAAACTGGAAGAAGTTATTAATAATTTGGGTTCCGCTTTTTCTTCCGTTTAAACTATTGAAAGAGCTCCTCCTAGTAAGAATTGCAAGTTTATGTATGTTCCTAGGAACAAGGGTGCCACTTCTAGTAATGGGAGTTAAGATCTTAAAATGATTAGTGTTCACTCCGGTTTCATTGATTTTATAAAAGGAACCCATCTATGAGAATAAAATCTTTAGTTTTGTTCCTAGGAGTTTGATCATGAAAAGTATTCATGCTAAGCCTCCTAGGAAGGGTGGTTGTGTAATTGAGGAATTGGAAACTAAGTATGACAACACTTAAAACTATGCATTACACCTAGCTAGGGGCGTAAAACAATATCGCTTGTTGGGAGACAACCCAATAGCTATCTTTATTTTTCCCTTTTCTTTTTTATTTTTGAGTGTGCACACAATTATGCTATGGTTATCAGTGTGTTTTTGTGTTTTAATCAGTGTTTGTTCCAAGTAAAGCCTTTGGGGTGATTTGGTTGTTAGTTGATTTGATTCTGTGAAAAAACAAAAAACTTTTGCGCCCAGTAGCAGAATTGTTTAAATTCACTGCAGCGAGATAAAATTCTGAATTTTTTACACGTGATTGATGTACAAATAGCCCACGTTGTCCTAACTTTTGATAATATTTGGAGTTACATAAGTATTGTGTATGTTTAAATCATTACATACTTTTCTAACTCCGACCCGTGAAACCTACTGGCCCGACGTCCAAAGGTCTAAACCGGGGTAGGTTTGTAGCTTCATCCAGACGTCACGCAACCGCCTCCGAAAAACATTCATACACAATGGCCGCCTAAGCACACATGCGCGCGGCCGAAATCGCTCCCGCCCACTATTTGGGACACCTGGGATTACCATCCTACCCCCGACCCGCAGTAGGTCCGAAATTTTAAGAGGGGGAAAAGTTTGTACTTTCCCCAAATTTCAAACAAGCGCATCCCATCTGTTCAAAAAAGCCAAAAACAAGCGCGTCCCAAACCAAAACATGGTTCTCCCTTAGCTCTCCCCACCCCCCCCCCCCGTCCGATTCCCCATTCGTACTCCGTGGGCGCCAAAACTACCTCTCCACCAGTCGTGAAACCCCGGCGTCCTCCGTCCGCCACCCCATCCCACCCATCAACCGCCGCCCTCCTCCATCATGCTAGAGCCGATACCCCGATGATGTCGTCCACCGCAACCTCAACCGCAACGCCCTCCACGGCTAGTAGTTGAAGCCGAGGACGAGCTATCCGTACCCGAGCCAGTTCAACCACGCCGTCCTGCGCCTCACTGCTGCTGCTCCAACTTCGCCACCATCCACCGCACCGGAGCTGTTCCTACTATGCCGTCCTTCGCCGCCTCGGATCTGCTTCCCCTCCACCGACATACGGCCACGGCAACACAGTCAACAATTTAACCATGGGTTCGTCCAAGGCTGCACCCTCCTCCAAAATATAGGTTCCCCCGGCAAAAAGAAGAAAATCGCCGCGACATATGGAGGACACAACACCGGCAACCGGAAATGGTACTCCTCTTCCCTTATTCGTGCAAATCTTACGTGTCTGCTTGCACGGTATTCATCCCACAGAAGACACTAGTTGACCGCTTCTTCTTGATACTAGATGTTCCTAGTAACTCACGACGCACAAGGTTTCTCCTCATATACTATTTCACCTTAGCTAGAGGTCCGTCGCCCCCTGGATTTCAATTCCTGGCCAGTTGATTCCCAATTAACGGAAGCATTCCCCAGCGTAACAGGCGCTAGTCCGCCTATTACGCCGGGGAAGCAGCGCCTCGGTGTTTATCTTAGGGGCGTGTGGGGCCTAGATCTACTGGCGCCCGATCTGGAGGTCGGCCGGGATTAATGGGATGGCTTGGGGGCGCTGCCAAGCACGGCGGTGGTGTGAGGTCGAGGGGAGGGCGGGGCGGTGGAGGCAGGGGTCTGGGCTGGTGGTCGCTGGCGGTTCGAGAAAGATCGTCAACAGTGACTGGCGGGAGGTAGACGAAGGCCATCTACCCGTTCCTTATAGATCGGACGGTTCATAAAAAATTGACTGACCTATTTATTTTCAGTCGACTGTTATTTTGATAGGACCACATGTGGTGGTGTGCTGGAGGAGTACCTGCATTTCCCAGCCATCCCTGTGGTCATATATTACAAAATCATATGGAGTAGAATCTAATTTTGCTTGCCATGCAATGTTGTAGAGCTATCATATGTCTCCTGTCATTTATTTTTCAGCCACCTGCTATCTTCTACTTTTACAGTGCACTAGTTCTGCACACACTTCACCCATACTCTCACTATTGTGTTTATATGCAAGGGTATTTCAGACTCTGTGGCCTTGACAGAAGCAGAAAATAAAAGAGAGAAGTCGCTCCAGCTTCGTACGCGGTTAGGCCAGACACGTTTCAACCTTATAAAGGGTGCAGTGTCAGCAGATGGAGACGATAAACGTAGCTCTGGAGTTGATGACCTCGCTCGCCATGAACCACCATCCCAGGTGCTTGCTTTAACTTCACGGTGTCATATGTGGTTGCATGTTGCATATGGTGTCTAGCTTGTATTCGAAAGGCCGAAGTCGGTCTTTATTAAGATAAGGAAAGATATATTTTACATGAACCACCATCCCAGGAGCACCAGAAGACAAATAGCTAGTCAGGGCACTAGCCGAGCCAATGACAAGCCCAACACAGACAGGCATCACCTGGAAGCCAACTAAAAAGCCACGATAGTGGCGAAGCAGCCCGCCTCCCACCAAGCTCTCAGGTCCTCGATGATCATGCTCACCACTCCAGCCGGATGTCTAGCTTGTATTGCTTCCAATTTGGTTAAATTGCATCTGCTTAGCTTACACATTATACCTTTGAATATGACATGCCTTCTTGTCTTTAGTACATACTAGTACATGTGTCTATTAACCATGTTATTACATCAAACTAATGTTCTTGTGTATCCCTCATCAATCACTTATGATGAGACAGTCACCCCAGTGGGTTACTTTGAGAAAAGATCCTCTTTTGAAGAATGCAGTGTCAGCCTCCCCACATGATTCTCAGGAAACGACAAGGCTAGATGAAGATAGTGAACGTAGCTCTGTAGTTGATGACTACATTTCCCCTACACCAGCATCGCAGGTGCTTTCTCTAACTTGGCAGCGTGATATGTGGTTGCATGTTGCATATGGTGTCTAGACTATAATTCTTCCAATCTGGTTAAATTGCATGTGCTATTCTACTTAGTTTATACATTATACCTATTAATGTGGCATGCCTTCCTGTTTTTAGTACATAGTACATCTGTCTATTAAGCATGTCCTTACATAAAACTATTGTTTTTTTGTATCCCGCATGAATCAATACGACGAGACACCTTTAGTATATGCAGTGTGATATTAGTTGCATCTTTCATATGATTTATAGCATGCGCTGCTTCTAATTTGTTGAAACACTGTTTATGATGGGACGCTTTTAACTTGGCAGAGTCATATTGGTTGCATCTTTCATGTGGTGTCTAGCTTGCATTGCTTCTTATTTGTTGAAATGGCTTCTGCTTAGTTTACACAAACAGTTGTGAATATGCCATGTCATCCTGTTTTTCGTACATATTCCATCCTGGTATCATGTGTTTGCCTTACATCAAAGTAGTGATTGTCAGTACCATGCACGACTGAGTTCTGAAGAGTGAATTTTATTACTTTTTCTTGTCGGTTTTACTTGACAATTCAAAATCAATAAAGCGGGAGGAAAGTAGCAAGGCAACGGATATAGGTGCTCCTTCCAAATGGAGGGCCTCTATAGATTCTACTCCTCACCCCCCCCCCCCCAAGAAGATTTTCAAGACAACACATGAATAGACACTCAACGTAGCTGTGTTGATGATGAGCACGTCTCCCCTAGTGCAACATCACAGGTGCTCCCTCTAACTTGGCACTGTTATATGTGGTTGCATCTTATGTATGATGTCTAGCTTGTATTGCTTCCAATTTTGTTGAATTCCATCTGCTTACTTTACACATTATACTTGTGAATAAGACACGTGTTCCTGTTTCTAGAACATACAATATCTGTCTATCACAGCATGTTCTTACATCAAAGTATTACTATTGTGTAACCTGCAACAATCACTTATCATAAGACACATTTGACTTGGGAGAGTGATATAGGTTACATCTTGCATCCTTTTCTAGCTTGTACTACTTCTAATTTGTTGAAATGGCACTTATGACGAGACAGTTTTAACTTGGTAGAGTGATATTCGTTGCATCTTTCATATGGTGTCTAGATTTCATTGCTTCTAATTTGTTGAAATACCTTCTCCTTAGTTTACACATCATAAGCTGTGAATATGCAATGGCACTAATGATGAGAGACCTTTAACTTGGTAGTGTGATGTTGTTTGCATCTTGCATATGATTTATTTCTTGTACTGCTTCACATTTATTTAAACGCCATTTATGACGAGACACTGTTAACTTGGCAGAGCGATATTTGTAGCATCTTTAATATGGTGTCTACCTTCCATTGCATTGCTTCTAATTTAGTGAAATGTCTTCTCCTTAGTTTACACATCATAGTTCTGGTTATCTCATGCCGTCTTGTTTTTCGTACATATTACATCCTCCTATCATGTGGTTGCCTAACATCAAAGTTCAGTTCGTCTGTATCACGCATCAATTTGTTCTGAAGAACTAAATTGTTATTCATTTTTCTTGTCGGCTTGACTTAACATGGCACAGAGAAAGAGGAAGGAACACAGAATGACAGGGAAAGGGAAGCGGAAGAATCCTGCAGATTCTGCTGGTACTGATGGTGCAATAGAAGGTCAAAGTCCAGCGGCAAATTATACAAACGGGGTATCCCGTGCTACACAAGCTGCAGAACAAGCCAAACAGAAACCAATAACTGCCACCAAACAAGCAGAGACAACCCTAGTTCTTGCAACACCTTCCACAGTACCACCAGCGGCACGAGTTACTCATTGGTCAACTCAGCTAGCAGCATGTTCCCAAGCTCCCTTGCCACCTGACACTACTTCTGAAGCACTCTTGACACAAGACGAGTTGGCAAGATCAGATGAACTTTGTGAGCTTCAACAACAAGAAGGTAGTTGCTGGAGTCAAGTTACAGTTGCATGCTTCTTTATATGTACTCTCACAGTTTGATGTACACTAACACTTCCTATGTTCGTTGTTGGACTAGCACCTAGGCGCAAGAGAAAACAAACATCAGGGATAATGCTCGATAGGTTAACTAAATCTAGAGGAGGAAGAATGGAGATCGGTTTTGAGGCAGGTTTAAAAAGGCCAAGTGATGCTACAGAGTCAGCCAAGTTAGTATCAGAGGCAGCGGTTGCCGTTAGGTGTCATGTACGTATCCTCCCAACATGGATTCAGTACAGGAATGACAAAGACGAAACCCAGTTCAACACCTTCCTCAACCATTTGTCTGTAAGTATGGTTATGTATGGTAACTAGTAATATCGTCTTGCTCTGTCCCATACTTTCTAGGTTGCTGATAATGAGACTCCCATAATTTTCAACATATGAGGTTCAAGTTGGATAGCCAAGATGATGCAACCAGACAAGCTTGCACCCATGTTTTCAAGTCTGATCTGCGATAGTATCGGTATAACTTGAGGAAAACTCACTTTGAAGGCAAGGCTAACAGTGAACTTGCCCAAACATCTCCAGTGGAAAATATATCGGATGAAGACTGGAGAGGCCTTGTTAAACACTGGTCTGATCCAAAGTATCAGGTACATTATATATATGTGATCAGATCACATGTTGAAGTCCTATTTACGCATGTGCCTCACAAATCTATCTTCTTCTAGGTGAACTGTTCAAAGAACAAGGCCAACCGTACGAAAGTGAAATTCCAACAGACGACAGGATCTCGTAGCTATATTGCACACTACGAGGCTCTTGTAATTAGCTGTTGTTTCACTCTTCTCGCTCTACCATATTATCAAATCTATATTGACTTGTTCCAAATGCAGAGGAAAGCCCGCAAGGAACAAAAAGTACCTGAACCAAATGCTGTGGAAATCTTCAAGGACTGTCACACCAGCAAGACTAAGGGCATGACTACACTAGTCAAAGCCGTTGTTGTAAGTCCTTAATCCTCATGCCTTTTAACTACTACTTACTCTGACTTATGCCTTGAATTGCATGGTTTGCAACCAATGTCTATTACTCTTTTCAATTTTATACACAATTTTCTTAGCGTATCATTGCACCTTAGAAGGTTTAAAAGAGAGGAGTGATGTTCCTTTGATCTTGATCTGTAATCTAGTTCAGTACTGGACTTGCCCACACAATGTTACAATTGCATGTTTGTCTGTTCTCAGTTGTTTTGTGATATGAATGTTGTCATACTATGCTTGCCGTATTATAAACTTTGTCTTTTTATCCTTAGCTGTCAATACAATGTGAAGAAATAGACAATACATTAGCCATGGTACATGGTCAGATGTTTGGAACCTGGTTTTATTATGTACTTTGCAGTAAAATGCAACTAATATTTTACATGGGTTCACCAGAATAAGTTCTGTATATAGACCAAAGCTATTTTGTTTGCTTTTGCTGCCTCCTTAATATCTTCTGTTCTGGTACTACTAATGTAAAAACTCAACTTTTCAGCAAGCTATGGAAAAAATGGTGGAACCGCCACCTTCTGAAGGTGGCGAGGCAACTATAACCGCAATGTCAGCGCTTGCTGCAGTGGGTCAGTACCTGTCCACTAATAGTGCCAAAAGCACGTTCCTGCGTAATACTGGGTTGGTTGTTAAGGCAATCTCGTCCAAACTACCTCATGATCAAGATATGCAAGCTCAAGACAATGTTATATCTGTGCTCCAGACACAAGTCCATTCCCTAACAGAGACCCTTTGTGAAACAAGGACAAACAGTGTTCGATGTCGTCAAGATATGCATGGTTTTGAAACCAGACTATCAAACATTTGCTATGTTGTCCAGGAGCCTAGGAGAAATGAAGGCGAAGGTTATGGTGCTCCATCAAACAATACAACATGAAAACATAACAGTCAGGTCAAATGAACTGAGCTTCTGAACTTCTGGTCGTGCATTTATCTGCGAGACTGTCAACTTTTATGCCAACCTTCCTTTTGTTTTATAGTTGTAATTTGTTTTATTGCGATACAAAATTTGTTCTTAACGTGCAGCACCAGCTGAAGAAAATAGCAAGCCATTTTTGTATAGTGTAGGGTGTTCCCTATATTTGCACTGGTGGCGATCTTTGATGCCCAGTGGATGTAATCTGTGCAATCGCCTTAATAGCCTAGCGTTAGTTTCGGGCTTATTTATTTCCTAGTCTTCTTTTTCCCTGGTTTGCTAGTGGCCGCAACAAGCATGGGCCATATACGGACCGTGGTAACCTTGACCCTGCTACAGGCCGTAGGATCCATGGGCCTCCTACGGGCCGTTGATAAATGGGCCTCCAACAGGGCCGTATAATCGGTGGGCCTCGGGCCGTCGGATAAATGGGCCTACATGGGCCGTAGAAGGGCGTAATTGGTATCGGCCCAGCACGGTAACGGGCCGTTAACAGGTCGGAGGACAGCAAAGGCTTAATTCTGTCACAGGCATAACGGGTCGTTAATGGGCCAGAATATGGGACGGGCTGGAAACGGCGCAGCGGGTTAACAGGCCACAAACGGGCCGACTCTTGCCACGGGCCGAATTTGGCCCATTAGGGGAATAGGCCAATAACGGGCCGGAAGTAATCGAGGACCGGAAAGAAGCCCAAGAACGTATGGGCTGTCAGTAGGCCGAAAGCTAACAAGGGCTGGAAATGGCCCATGTGAATCATGGGCCGTTAATGGGTACAAAGAAATTTACTGTTCATTATGGGCTAGAGTCACCGTGGGCCTCTAAAGGGCCTAAAGATACGAAAGGCCTCATATGGGCCGAAAGACATCATGGGCCATACATGGGCCGAAAGGGAAATGGGCTGGTGTTATATTCCACGGCCCGCATGACGTTGTTGGGCCGATTTCGGGTAGGCCCTAACAGGCTGTGAGTTACCGGGCAGTAAAATCGAATATTTGCGAAGAGACCGTTAACGGGCTTTTCATGGGCCAGCCCGCTAACTTTTGACCAAGTCAAACGGGCCGGCCTTTGTAAGCTAAATGGGCCAGTGGTGGGCCGTCACACGTGTCGACATATCATAGGCGCCTATCTGATCCACTGACGAGCTGACACGTGTTTCCTCCAGCCAATCCGAATTTTACACATGGAAAATTCCCATTGGTGCGGGCTGTTAATGGGTTATCGGATCGAAAACCGGACCCGATAGCTTAACAGCGACCCGTTACGGTGGATGCCGCGTGTCGGTCACCCTTGACGAAACACTTCTGTGACGCACGATTTATCGTCATGGAAGTGGACACTTCCGTGATGATAATTTTGGTAATGTCATGGAACACTTCTGCGACAACACAGGTATGACTATCTTGATTCTGTCATAAAATCGTCATGGATGTACATGCATGACAAAAAATGTGACCTATTGTGACAAACATGTATCATCACGGAAGTGTATTTTTTTGTAGTCTTGGTCTTCCCATGATGAGAGGGTTGTTGGTGATGACGACGCCTTTGATTTCACCCTCCCGGAGGGAAATATCCCCGGCGGAATCGCTCTGCCGGAGAGCAAACGTGCTCCTGCCCAGGTTCTGCCTCGAGACGGTGACGCTTCGTCTCAAAATCCTCTCTTTATTTTTTCTAGGGAAAATGGGCTATATACTAGAAGATGGGCACCGGAGGCTGGCCAGGGGTCCCACGAGCCACCAGGGCACGCCCAGGGGGTGGGCGCGCCTTGGTGCCTCGTGGGCACCTGGGTGGCCCCCTGTGGTATTTCATTTCACCAATATTTTTATTTATCCCAAAACAATTCTCCGTGAAATTTCAACTCATTTGGAGATGTGCAGAATGTGGTATCTCTGACATGGCTTTTTTAGGTCCAGAATCCCAGCTGTCGACAATCTTCCTATTTATGTAAATCTTGCAAATTAAGAGAGAAAATGCATTAGAATTGCTCCACAAAGTGTTATATTGATCAAAAACCTTATAAATAACAGTAGGAAAACATGATGCAAAATGGACATATTTGTGACGACCCTAACCCTAGGAAAGGGGATCGGCCGCACAGGAGGGAGACTCGGGATGAGTAGAGGAGCAAGGGAGAGAGGTAGACGAAGTAGGTGAGAATGATTTCAGAGATATCTCATTTCATGTCTCTCTATTCAGCCCGATAGGGTTAAGTACAACACGCTAGCTCCTAGGCCACATGAGGCCCAACACAACCCAGGCCTATGGCCCACTTGCTCTCTCCTACTACTGGTCCACCGATACCTCTGTATCAAGTGTGACAATTTTCCCCACTTGAGCGGTAGCGTCTTCTTCCTCCCAGCACGGCGCCATGGGATAGCGATGGCGAAGAACGCTGTAATCTTCCCAGGTGGCGGACTCCGGGGATAATGAGGCCATTGGATGCGGACTTGGACAACAGTGTTGCTGCCTTTCTTGACCATGCGGCGGTCAAGGATGACGATCGGCTAGAGCAGAGCGCCGGTGAGGTCTGGCATGCGAGGAATCTCGGAGAACACCGGCGAGTAGTTAGGTGTATATGGCTTGAGCTGGGAGACGTGGAAGACCGGGTGAATGTGACTGTCCTCTGGCAGCTTGAGCTTGTATGTTGTGGCACGGATGCATCGCACGATGTCGAACGGGCCGAAGAACTTGTACGCGAGCTTGGGGCAGAGGCGGTTGGCCACCATCAACTGCACGTATGGCTGAAGCTTCAGTAGGACCTGCTCGCTCACCATAAATGTGTGCTCTGTTCTTTTCTTATTGTCCTTTTGCTTGAACCTGTTTTGTGCACGAGCGAGTTGAGCATGCAGTCTGTTGTTGTGGGTTGCCCAATCCAGATCATCTCCCGCTTCTGCTGGTAGCTTGGCTGCAATGGAGGGTAGCGCTCCTAGATTTGGTTCGTGGCCATAGGGAGCTTGGAACGGTGATGTGTCTAGCGAAGAATGATGAGTGGTGTTATACCAGAATTCCGCCGTCGGCAGCCACTTGCGCCATTGCTTGGGTGTGTTGTGGACTGCACATCACAAGTACATCTCCAAGCATTGGTTGACGCGCTCGCTTTGACCATCTGTTTGTGGGTGATACATCGTCGAGTAGCTGAGCTTGGTGCCGGTTGCATCCAGCAGTGCATGCCACATGTTGCTGGTGAAGATAGGATCGTGATCAGAAATGATCGAATGAGGTATGCCGTGTAGCTTGATCACGGTGTCCCAGAAGGCGCGAGCGATGGTGGCCGCTGTGAAGGGGTGACGAAGCGGCACGAAGTGCGCATACTTGGTGAAGCGGTCGACGAGGACCATGATGACTTGGTAGCCCTCCGACGCCGACAGGCCTTCCACAGAATCCATCGTGAGATCGTGCCAGGGCTCCTTGGGCACAGGTAGCGGCTGCAGCAAGCCAGGGGTCTTCAGGTTCTCGTGCTTCGCATCCTGACACACGTCACACTGGTAGACGAAGTTGTCCACGACTTGTTTGAGGCCGCGCCAGGCAAAGTGCTTCTTCACTCTTTGGTAGGTGGCAATGACTGCAGAATGGCCACCCATAGCGCTGGCGTGGAGTGCGCTGTTCAGCTTGGTTTGGAGGGCGGTGTTTGCTCCGATCCATAGCTTGTCGTGGAAGCGAATGACTCCTTGACGGAGCTCATAGCCCGGCTCGTCAGGACTGCAGATGGCGAGCCGTTGAAGCAGGTCTTGACCATCGGCGTCGATCTTGTAGGAATTGGCCACCTCTTGTAGCCATTGCGGTTGGCAGGTCGACAGAGCATCGAGGGAGAGTAGGTGCCCAACGCGGGAGAGCGCGTCTGCTGCACCGTTGTTGATGCCGCGGTGGTACTTGAATGAGAATTGCAGTCCCACCAACTTGGACATGGCCTTGCGTTGAAGCTCCATGTCCAATGGCTGTTCGCCGAGGCCGCACAAGCTCTTGTGGTCCGTGACGATGACGAAGGGAGCACGCTAGAGGTAGGCGTGCCACTTGTCGATTGCCATGATCATGGCGAGGAACTCCTTCTCGTAGATGGAGAGCCGCTAGTTGTGAACCCCCAATGCCTTGCTAAGGTACGCGACCGAATGGCTTTCTTGAACCAATACTGCTCCGACTCCTGTGTCGCACGCATCTGTCTTGATAGTGAAGGGGCGAGAGCAATATGGCAGGGCCAGCACCAGCGTGTTTGCCATGGCTTTCTTGATCAAGTCAAAGCCATCTTGAGCTTGCGCGGACCAGATGAAGCCCTTCTTGGTGAGGTGCTGGGTGAGGGGCTTGGCAATGATGCCGTAGCAAGGGACGAATTTCCGATAATACCCGGTGAGGCCGAGAAAGCCACACAGCTCGGTGGCGTTGGTAGGAGTTGGCCAGTCGCGCATTGCACTGGTTTTGCTTTCATCCGTCGCCACGCCTTCCCGAATACTCGATGCGAGGTTGGGCGAAGGAACACTTGGACTCCTTGGCGTACAGTTGATTCTTGCGCGGAATGGCGAACACCGTGTGGAGATGCTCGGCGTGTTCCTGCAATGACTCACTGAAGACCAAGATGTCATCTATAAACGAAATGACGAACTTACGATTTTCATCCTTGAAGATATAGTTCATCACACATTGGAACGTTAGTGGTCTGTTGGCGACTCCAAAAGGCATGATGCCGAACTAGAAATGCCCATGGTGGGTTTTGAAAGCCGTTTTCTCCTCGTCACCTTCACACATATGAATATGATGGTAACCGGCATAGAGATCGATATTGGAGAAGAATGCTGCTCCGACAAGTTCATTGAGGAGTTCGTCGATGACTGGAATGGGGAATTTGTTCTTGATGGTGACTGTGTTCAAGCATCTGTAATTGAAGCATAATCGCCATGTTCCATCCTTCTTCTTCACGAGCAGGATGGGGGCTGCAAACGGGCTCATGCTATGGGTGATCAACCCAGTGTGCAAGATCTCCGCAACTTGGCGCTCAATTTCGTCTTTCTGTAACGGAGAGTAGCGGTAAGGGTGACAGTTGACCGGTGTTGTTCCTGGCTCGAGTGTGATTGCGTGATCATACTGCCGGTGTGGGGGTAGCTCTGTAGGCTCAGCAAAACATCACGAAAATCTGTCAGCACACATTGAATGACAGGAAGAAATGGTTCTTCTGCCAGGTGTGGCGATTGGGTCTAAATTTCTAGCAGTGCAGCGCCCCAAATCTCTTTTGCTTCTTCCATCTGCCAGAGGGACGCAGCATCCAGTGCAGCGATTGTTGGTTGTTCGTCCAAACGGACACCTGTCAAGTGTATCGCGACGCCCTCTCGGTCGAATTGCATCGTCTTCTTTTGCCAAAATCGCAGTACATTGGGCTGTGCTGGGCAAGCCAATCCACTCCCAGTACAACGTCATACACCCCCAAGTCGAGTACGCGCATATCTGTGCAGAACTCCTGTTCTTGTTGTTGGGGAACGCAATAATTTCAAAAAAATCTACAATCACGCAAGATCTATCTAGGAGAAGCATAGCAACGAGCGGGGAGAGTGTGTCCACGTACCCTCGTAGACCGAAAGCGGAAGCGTTTATCAACGCGGTTGATGTAGTCGTGCGTCTTCACGATCCGACCGATCCTAGCACCGAACGTACGGCACCTCCGTGTTCAGCACACGTTCAGCTTGATGACGTCCCTCGTACTCTTGATCCAGGTGAGGCCAAGGGAGAGTTTCGTCAGTACGACGGCGTGGCGATGGTGATGATGAAGTTACCGTCACAGGGCTTCACCTCAACACTACGACGATATGACCAAGGTGTGTAACTCTGGAGGGGGGCACAGCACACGGCTAAAAGATCAACTTGTGTGTTCTAGGGTGCCCCCCTCCCCACGTATATAAAGGAGGGGGGAGGAGGCCGGCCAAGGGGGAGGCGCGCCATGGGGGGGAGTCCTACTAGGACTCCAAACCTAGTTGGATTCGGCCCCTCCCTTTCCTATTCCAAGAGGGAGAAGGGGGAAGGAGGAGGAGGAGAGAAGGGACGAGGGAGGAGGGGGGCGTCGTCCCCTTCCCTTGTCCAATTCGGACTGGGGCAAGGGGGCGTGCGCCACCTCCTGGCCGGCCCTCTCTCTTCTCCACTAAGGCCCATGAGGCCCAATAGCTTCCCGGGGGGGGGGGTCCGGTAACCCCCGGTACTCCGAAACTTATCCGAAACGACCCGAACCATTCTGGTGTCCGAATGTAACCTTCCAATATATGAATCTTTATGTCTCGACCATTTCGAGACTCCTAGTCATGTCCGTGATCTCATTCGGGACTCCGAACAAACTTCGGTCATCAAAACATATAACTCATAATACAAATCGTCATCGAACGTTAAGCGTGCGGACCCTACGGGTTCGAGAACTATGTAGACATGACCGAGACACATCTCCAGTCAACAACCAATAGCGGAACCTGGATGCTCATATTGGCTCCTACATATTCTACGACGATCTTTATCGGTCAAACCGCATAACAACATACGTTGTTCCCTTTGCCATCGGTATGTTACTTGCCCGAGATTCGATCGTCGGTATCATCATACCTAGTTCAATCTCGTTACCGGCAGGTCTCTTTACTCGTTCCGTAATGCATCATCCCGTAACAAACTCATTAGTCACATTGCTTGGAAGGCTTATAGTGATGTGCGTTACCGAGATGGCCCAGAGATACCTCTCCGACAATCGGAGTGACAAATCCTAATCTCGATCTATGCCAACTCAACAAACACCATCGGAGACACCTGTAGAGCATCTTTATAATCACCCAGTTACGTTGTGATGTTTGATAGCACACTAAGTGTTCCTCCGGTATTCGGGAGTTGCATAATCTCATAGTCATAGGAACATGTATAAGTCATGAAGAAAGCAATAACAATAAACTAAACGATCATAGTGCTAAGCTAACGGATGGGTCTTGTCCATCACATCATTCTCTAATGATGTGATCCCGTTCATCATATTACAACACATGTCTATGGCTAGGAAACTTAACCATCTTTGATTAACGAGCTAGTCAAGTAGAGGCATACTAAGGACACTCTGTTTGTCTACATATTCACACATGTACTAAGTTTCCTGTTAATACAATTCTAGCATGAATAATAAACATTTATCATGATATAAGGATATATAAATAACAACTTTATTATTGCCTCTAGGTCATATTTTCTTCAGTCTCCCACTTGCACTAGAGTCAATAATCTAGATTACATAGTAATGATTCTAACACCCATGGAGTCCTGGTGCTGATCATGTTCTGCTCGTGAGAGAGGCTTAGTCAACGGGTCTACAATATTCAGATATGTATGTATCTTGCAAATCTCTATGTCCCCTTCCCACACTTGATGATGGATGGAATTGAAGCGTCTCTTGATGTGCTTGGTTCTCTTGTGAAATCTGGATTCCTTAACCAAGGCTATTGCTCCAGTATTGTCACATAAGATTTTCATTGGACCCGATGCACTAGGTATGATACCTAGATCGAATATGAACTCCTTCATCCAGACTCCTTCATTTGCTGCTTCCGCGGTAGCTATGTACTCCGCTTCACACGTAGATCCCGCCACGACGCTCTGCTTGGAACTGTACCAACTGACAGTTCCACCGTTCAATATAAATACGTATCCGGTTTGTGACTTAGAGTCATCCGGATCAGTGTCAAAGCTTGCATCGACGTAACCATTTACGACAAGCTCTTTGTCACCTCCATAAACGAGAAACATATCCTTAGTCCTTTTCAGGTATTTCAGGATGTTCTTGACCGCTGTCCAGTGATCCACTCCTGGATTACTTTGGTACCTCCCTACTATACTTATAGCAAGGCACACATCAGGTCTGGTACACAGCATTGCATACATGATAGAACCTATGGCTGAAGCATAGGGAATGACTTTCATTTTCTCTCTATCTTCTGTAGTGGTCGGGCATTGAGTCTCACTCAACTTCACACCTTGTAACACAGGCAAGAACCCTATCTTTGACTGATCCATTTTGAACTTCTTCAAAATCTTATCCAGGTATGTGCTTTGTGAAAGTCCAATTAAGCGTCTTGATCTATCTTTATAGATCTTGATGCCTAATATGTAAGCAGCTTCACCAAGGTCTTTCATAGAAAAACTTTTATTCAAGTATCCCTTTATGCTATCCAGAAATTCTATATCATTTACATATAATATTAGAAATGCTACAGAGCTCCCACCCGCTTTCTTGTAAATACAGGCTTCTCCAAAAGTTTGTATAAAACCATATGCTTTTATCACACTATCAAAACGTTTATTCCAATTCCGAGAGGCTTGCACCAGTCCATAAATGGATTGCTCGAGCTTGCACTCTTTGTTGGCATCCTTTGGATCGATAAAACCTTCTGGTTGGATCATATACAACTCTTCTTCCAGAAATCCATTCAGGAATGCAGTTTTGACATCCATTTGCCAAATTTCATAATCATAAAATGCGGCAATTGCTAACATGATTCAGACAGACTTAAGCATTGCTGCGGGTGAAAAAGTCTCATCGTAGTCAACTCCTTGAACTTGTGGAAAACCTTTCGCCATAAGTCGAGCTTTGTAGACAGTAACATTACCGTCAGTGTTAGTCTTTTTCTTGAAGATCCATTTATTCTCTATGGCTTGCCAATCATCGGGCAAGTCAACCAAAGTCCATACTTTGTTTTCATACATGGATCCCATCTCAGATTTCATGGTTTCAGGCCATTTCGCCGAATCTGGGCTCATCATCGCTTCCTCATAGTTCGTAGGTTCGTCATGGTCAAGTAACATGACCTCCAAAACAGGATTACCGTACCACTCTGGTGCGGATCTTACTCTGGTTGACCTACGAGGTTCGGTAGTAACTTGATCTAAAGTTTCATGATCACTATCATTAGCTTCCTCACTAATTGGTGTAGGAATCACTGGAACTGATTTCTGTGATGAACTACTTTCCAATTCGGGAGCAGGTACAATTACCTCATCAAGTTCTACTTTCCTCCCACTCACTTCTTTCGAGAGAAACTCCTTCTCTAGAAAGGATCCATTCTTAGCAACGAATATCTTGCCTCCGGATCTGTGATAGAATGTGTACCCAACAGTCTCCTTGGGTATCCTATGAAGACACATTTCTCCGATTTGGGTTCGAGCTTATCAGGTTGAGGCTTTTTCACATAAGCATCGCAGCCCCAAACTTTAAGAAACGACAACTTGGGTTTCTTGCCCACAGTTCATAAGGTGTCATCTCAACGGATTTAGATGGTGCCCTATTTAATGTGAATGCAGCCATCTCTAAAGCATAACCCCAAAACGATAGCGGTAAATCGGTAGGAGACATCATAGATCGCACCATATCTAATAAAGTGAGGTTACGACGTTCGGACACACCATTACGCTGTGGTGTTCCAGGTGGCGTGAGTTGCGAAACTATTCCACATTGTTTCAAATGAAGACCAAACTCGTAACTCAAATATTCACCTCCACGATCAGATCGTAGAAACTTTATTTTCTTGTTACGATGATTTTCCACTTCACTCTGAAATTCTTTGAACTTTTCGGTGTGTAACCATATAAGGTTTTATTCATGTAAACAGAACAACAATTATTCTCTAACTTAAATGAATAACCGTGTTGCAATAAACATGATCAAATCATATTCATGCTCAACGCAAACACCAAATAACACTTATTTAGGTTCAACACTAATCCCGAAATATAGGGAGTGTGCGATGATGATCATATCAATCTTGGAACCACTTCCAATACACATCGTCACTTCATCCTTAACTAGTTTCTGTTCATTATGCAACTCCCATTTCGAGTTACTACTCTTTAGCAACTGAACCAATATCAAATACCGAGGGGTTGCTATGAACACTAGTAAAATACACATCAATAATCTGTATATCAAATATACCTTTGTTCACTTTGCCATCCTTCTTATCCACCAAATACTTGGGGCAGTTCCGCTTCCAGTGACCAGTCCCGTTGCAGTAGAAGCACTTAGTCTCAGGCTTAGGTCCAGACTTGGGCTTCTTCACTTGAGCAGCAACTTGCTTGTCGTTCTTCTTGAAGTTCCCCTTCTATCCCTTTGCCCTTTTCTTGAAACTAGTGGTCTTGTTAACCATCAACACTTGATGCTCTTTCTTGATTTCTACCTCCGTCGATTTCAGCATCGCGAAGAGCTCGGGAATTACTTTCATCATCCCTTGCATACTATAGTTCATCACGAAGTTCTACTAACTTGGTGATGGTGACTAGAGAATTCTGTCAATCACTATTTTATCTGGAAGATTAACTCCCACTTGATTCAAGCGATTGTAGTACCCAGACAATCTGAGCACATGCTCACTGCTTGAGCTATTCTCCTCCATCTTTTAGCTATAGAACTTGTTGGAGACTTCATATCTCTCAACTCGGATATTTGCTTGAAATATTAACTTCAACTCCTGGAACATCTCATATGGTCCATGACGTTCAAAACGTCTTTGAAGTTCCGATTCTAAGCCGTTAAGCATGGTGCACTAAACTATCAAGTAGTCACCATATTGAGCTAGCCAAACGTTCATAATGTCTGCATCTGCTCCTGCAATAGGTCTGTCACCTAGCGGTGCATCAAGGACATAATTCTTCTGTGCAGCAATGAGGATAATCCTCAGATCACGAATCTAATCCGCATCATTGCTACTAACATCTTTCAACATAATTTTTCTCTAGGAATATATCAAAATAAACATAGGGAAGCAACAGCGCGAGCTATTGATCTACAACATAATTTGCAAAATACTATCAGGACTAAGTTCATGATAAATTTAAGTTCAATTAATCATATTACTTAAGAACTCCCACTTAGATAGACATCCCTCTAATCATCTAAGTGATCACGTGATCCAAATCAACTAAACCATAACCGATCATCACGTGAAATGGAGTAGTTTTCAATGGTGAACATCACTATGTTGATCATATCTATTATATGATTCACGCTCGACCTTTCGGTCTCAGTGTTCCGAGGCCATATCTACATATGCTAGGCTCATCAAGTTTAACCTGAGTATTCTGTGTGTGCAAAACTGTTTTGCACCCGTTGTATTTGAACGTAGAGCCTATCACACCCGATCATCACGTGGTGTCTCAGCACGAAGAACTTTCGCAACGGTGCATACTCAGGGAGAACACTTATACTTTGATAATTTAGTGAGGGATCATCTTATAATGCTACCGTCAATCAAAGCAAGATAAGATGCATAAAAGATAAACATCACATGCAATCAATATAAGTGATATGATATGGCCATCATCATCTTGTGCTTGTGATCTCCATCTCCGAAGCACCGTCATGATCACCATCGTCACCGGCGCGACACCTTGATCTCCATCGTAGCATCATTGTCGTCTCGCCAATCTTATACTTCTACGACTATCGCTACCGCTTAGTGATAAAGTAAAGCATTACAGGGCGATTGCATTGCATACAATAAAGCGACAACCATATGGCTCCTGCCAGTTGCCGATAACTCGGTTACAAAACATGATCATCTCATACAATAAAATTTAGCATCATGTCTTGACCATATCACATCACAACATGCCCTGCAAAAACAAGTTAGACGTCCTCTACTTTGTTGTTGCAAGTTTTACATGGCTGCTACGGGCTTAGCAAGAACCGTTCTCACCTACGCATCAAAACCACAACGATAGTTTGTCAAGTTGGTGCTGTTTTAACCTTCGCAAGGACCGGGCGTAGCCACACTCGGTTCAACTAAAGTTGGAGAAACTGACACCCGCCAGCCACCTCTGTGCAAAGCACGTCGGAAGAACCAGTCTCACGTAAGCGTACGCGTAATGCCGGTCCGGGCCGCTTCATCCAACAATACCGCCGAATCAAAGTATGACATGCTGGTAAGCAATATGACTTATATCGCCCACAACTCACTTGTGTTCTACTCGTGCATATGACATCTACGCATAAAACCTGGCTCGGATGCCACTGTTGGGGAACGTAGTAATTTCAAAAATTTCCTACGCACACGCAAGATCATGGTGATGCATAGCAACGAGAGGGGAGAGTGTTGTCCACGTACCCTCGTAGACCGAAAGCGGAAGCGTTAATACAACGCGGTTGGTGTAGTCGTACGTCTTCACGATCCGACTGATCAAGTACCGAACGTACGGCACCTCCGAGTTCAGCACACGTTCAGCTCGATGACGTCCCTCGAACTCCGATCCAGCCGAGTGTTGAGGGAGAGTTCGTCAGCACGACGGCGTGGTGACGATGATGATGTTCTACCGACGCAGGGCTTCGCCTAAGCACCGCTACGATATTATCGAGGTGTAATATGGTGGAGGGGGGCACCGCACACGGCTAAGAGATCAATGATCAATTGTTGTGTCTATGGGGTGCCCCCTGCCCCCTATATAAAGGAGCAAGGAGGAGGCGGCTGGCCAAGGAGGAGGGCGCTCCAAGGGGGGAGTCCTACTCCCACCGGGAGTAGGACTCCTCCTTTCCTTGTTGGAGTAGGAGAGAAGGAAAGAGGGGGAGAGGGAGAAGGAAAAAGGGGCTGCACCCCTTGTCCAATTCGGACCAGAGGGGGGGGTGCGCGTCTCCTTCCTTTTGGCCTCTCTCCTCTATTCCCGTATGGCCCAATAAGGCCCAATACTTCTCCCCAGCGAATTCCCGTAACTCTCCGGTACTCCGATAAATACCCGAATCACTCGGAACCTTTCCGAAGTCCGAATATAGTCGTCCAATATATCGATCTTTATGTCTCAGCCATTTCGAGACTCCTCGTCATGTCCCTGATCTCATCCGGGACTCCGAACTCCTTCGGTACATCAAAACACATAAACTCATAATATAACCGTCATCTAACTTTAAGCGTGCGGACCCTATGGGTTCGAGAACTATGTAGACATGACCGAGACACATCTCCGGTCAATAACCAATAGCGGAACCTGGATGCTCATATTGGCTCCCACATATTCTACGAAGATCTTTATCGGTCAAACCGCATAACAACATACGTTGTTCCCTTTGTCATCGATATGTTACTTGCCCGAGATTCGATCGTCGGTATCTTAATACCTAGTTCAATCTCGTTATCGGCAAGTCTCTTTACTCGTTCCGTAATACACCATCCCGCAACTAGCTCATTAGTTGCAATGCTTGCAAGGCTTATAGTGATGTGCATTACCGAGTGGGCCCAGAGATACCTCTCCGACAATCGGAGTGACAAATCCTAATCTCGAAATACGCCAACCCAACAAGTACCTTCGGAGACACCTGTAGAGCACCTTTATAATCACCCAGTTACGTTGTGACGTTTGGTAGCACACAAAGTGTTCCTCCGGTAAACGGGAGTTGCATAATCTCATAGTCATAGGAACATGTATAAGTCATGAAGAAAGCAATAGCAACATACTAAACGATCGAGTGCTAAGCTAACGGAATGGGTCAAGTCAATCACATCATTCTCCTAATGATGTGATCCCGTTAATCAAATGACAACTCATGTCTATGGCTAGGAAACATAACCATCTTTGATCAACGAGCTAGTCAAGTAGAGGCATACTAGTGACACTCTGTTTGTCTATGTATTCACACATGTATCAAGTTTCCGGTTAATACAATTCTAGCATGAATAATAAACATTTATCATGATATAAGGAAATAAATAATAACTTTATTATTGCCTCTAGGGCATATTTTCTTCAAGCAAGCCCTGCAAAAACAAGTTAGACGTCCTCTACTTTGTTGTTGCAAGTTTTACGTGGCTGCTACGGGCTTCTAGCAAGAACCGTTCTTACCTACGCATCAAAACCACAATGATTTTTTGTCAAGTGTGATGTTTTAACCTTCAACAAGGACCGGGCGTAGTCAAACTCGATTCAACTAAAGTTGGAGAAACAGACACCCACTAGCCACCTGTGTGCGAAGCACGTCGGTAGAACCAGTCTCATGAACGCGGTCATGTAATGTCGGTCTGGGCCGCTTCATCCAACAATACCACCGAATCAAAGTATGATATGCTAGTAAGCAGTATGACTATTATCGCCGACAACTCTTTGTGTTCTACTCGTGCATATAACATCTACGGATAGACCTGGCTCGGATGCCACTATTGGGGAACGCAGTAATTTCAAAAAAAAATCCTACGATCATGCAAGATCTATCTAGGAGAAGCATAGCAACGAGCAGGGAGAGTGTGTCCACGTACCCTCGTAGACCGAAAGCGAAAGCGTTTTATCAACGCGGTTGATGTAGTCGTACGTCTTCACGATTCGACCAATCCTAGCACCGAACGTACGGCACCTCCGTGTTCAGCACACGTTCAGCTCGATGATGTCCCTCGTACACTTGATCCAGTTGAGGCCAAGGGAGAGTTTCGTCAGCACGACGGCGTGGCAACGGTGATGATGAAGTTACCGGCACAGGGCTTCGCCTAAGCACTACGACGATATGACCGAGGTGTGTAACTCTGGAGGGGGCACCGCACACGGCTAAAAGATCAACTTGTGTGTTCTAGGGTGCCCCCCTCCCCACGTATATAAAGGAGCGGGAGGAGGAGGTCGGCCAAGGGGGGAGGCGCGCCATGGGGGGGAGTCCTACTAGGACTCCAAACCTAGTAGGATTCGGCCCCTCCCTTTCCCATTCCAAGAGGGAGAAGGGGGGAAGGAGGAGGAGGAGGAGAGAAGGAAGGAGGGGGGCGCCGCCCCCTCCCCTTGTCCAATTCGGGTTGGGGCAAAGGGGCACGCGCCACCTCCTGTCCGGCCCTCTCTCTTCTCCACTAAGGCCCATGAGGCCCAATAGCTTCCCGGGGGGGGGGGGTCCGGTAACCCCCAGTACTTTGAAACTTATCCGAAACGACCCGAACCATTCCGGTGTCCGAATGTAACCTTCCAATATATGAATCTTTATGTCTCGACCATTTCGAGACTCCTCGTCATGTCTGTGATCTCATCAAGGACTCCGAACAAACTTCGGTCATCAAAACACATAACTCATAGTACAAATCGTCATCGAACGTTAAGCGTGCGGACCCTACAGGTTCGAGAACTATGTAGACATGACCGAGACACATCTTCGGTCAATAACCAATAGCGGAACCTGGATGCTCATATTGGCTCCTACATATTCTACGAAGATCTTTATCAGTCAAACCGCATAACAACATACGTTGTTCCCTTTGTCATCAGTATGTTACTTGCCCGAGATTCGATGGTCGGTATCATCATACCTAGTTCAATCTCATCATCCCGTAACTAACTCATTAGTCACATTGCTTGCAAGGCTTATAGTGATGTGCATTACCGAGAGGGCTTAGAGATACCTCTCCGACAATCGGATTGACAAATCCTAATCTGATCTATGCCAACTCAACAAACACCATCGGAGACACCTGTAGAGCATCTTTATAATAACCCAGTTACGTTGTGACATTTGATAGCACACTAAGTGTTCCTCTGGTATTCGGGAGTTGCATAATCTCATAGTCATAGGAACATGTATAAGTCATGAAGAAAGCAATAGCAATAAACTAAACGATCATAGTGCTAAGCTAACGGATGGGTCTTGTCCATCACATCATTCTCTAATGATGTGATCCCGTTCATCAAATGACAACACATGTCTATGGCTAGGAAACTTAACCATCTTTGATATAAGGAAATATAAATAACAACTTTATTATTGCCTCTAGGGCATATTTCCTTCACTTGTGTCTTCCATTGCAGTTGGGGCACAAGCTTGGTGCAGTGTAGTTGCTGTCCATTAGCCACATGAACTGTCAATGGTCGAATATCAGTGGTGACAGCTCCCATGCGAGCAGCGACGTGTTTCCCGAGTCCACCAAGAGTAACATGGTCAGATTCCTATTGTAGCGCGCAGGCGGATGGTCCCGGCTGCTTCTGTTCCTTCCATGGCATGGGCTGACAGAAGACAGCATGCTGGATCATTAGTCATTGGTGCATCCAACAACTGTAGTGCTCGGACTGCATCGTCCGAGAGCACTTCCCCATAATCACCAACCTTGATGGTGAGGAGTTGGGCGGAGCGCTTGCACCGATGCTCGCGGGAGTACTTCTCCCCACAACGGAAACAGAGCCCGTGTTGACGCCTGTAGTCGCGTAACGGACGCTCCCTGCCGAAATCGTCGATGGCTGGCTTAGGTGCGGCAACTGGGCGCGATGGGGGCGCCGCGGGCAGTGGAGGCGGTGGTGGTCGACCGGGCTGCAGTGCTGTATAAGGCAGAGGAGCTGGCCTGCTTGGGGGTATATGCCGTGGACGGGCACACTGATGTTCCAGTTCTTCTTCCTGAATTCGGGCAAAAACTGTTGCTCTTGTGATACTCGTGGGTGCTTGGATGCGCATGGCTGCACGCAGTTCATCCTTGAGGTCCAACAAAAATTGTGTGATGAAGAACTTGGGACCGAGTGTGGCATCCAAGGCGAGCAAATTGTACATGTAAACCTCGAATTGCTATCGGTACTCCACCACAATGCCTGTCTGTCGCAATTGCAGAAGGTTGTGCATCATGGACTCAAATTCCTCTGATCCGAATTCCTCCTCAAGTGCTCTTCTGAACATCTCCCAATTCAGAACCGGATTCACAGTGCGGCGTGTCCTTCCACATAGAGTGATGCCGTGGCTACCCAATTGTGTTGTGGCACTCGGTACAGCTCGAAATACGCCAGACAACGATCAAGCCAGACACGCGGACACTCGCCGTCGAAGCGGGGGAAATTGTGTTTCGGCGGCTTGGTGAAGGAATCCTCTCGAGGTTGTTGCTGGTGATGGCGGTCGGTTTGCCACTGGTGTTGATCGGGGCAATTGAGGAGCGGTGGCCCGTCGTTCGACAGCCGCGCGAACTGCTGGTTGCCGGCCAATGCTTGTGGAATAGGCAGCGCGCTCGGAGGAGGTGCGGTATGCGGGGCTTGTGGAGGTGGAGGGGGCACGTGCTACTGGGGCCCTTCCTTAATCGCCGACGTGTGGAGCGTTGCCGCAGACGGGTTGTGGACCGCTGAACTTGGGGAAGGAGATGTCGAGGCCGAGTATGAGGTAACCTTGCGGACGTCGTCCACATCGGCCTCGGTGAGGCCGATCTGCTTCAAGAGGCTCTGTAATTCGTGGGAGACTTGGCTGTTGAAGGCGGGCTGCACCTCGGCGCGCTTCCCCGCCTCCGCCTTCTCCTCGTCGAAACGCTCGAGCAGCTTCTCCATGAGGGAGGTTGGACGTCTGGTTCTCCATGGCATCCATGAGGTGCCGCGTCTGCGCAGAAGCCTTGGACGGCGCCGTTGCTCCCGCTCCGAGCAAATCGAACCCTCCGCGGGATTTTGTGCGAATTCACCGAAGCAAATACGCACCTGATGCAGTGGATGTTACCAATTTTCCCAGAGGATATGGGTGCGACGGCGTGGATTGGCAGCAGAGGAGAAAATTTGTGGCTCTAGATACCAATTGTGACGACCCTAACCCTAGGAAAGGGGATCGACCGCACAGGAGGGAGAATCGAGATGAGGAGAGGAGCAAGGGAGAGAGGTAGACGAAGTAGGTGAGAATGATTTCAGAGATATCTCATTTCCTGTCTCTTTGTTTAGCCCGATAGGGTTAAGTACAACACGCTAGTTCCTAGGCCACATGCGGCCCAACACAACCTAGGCTTACGACCCACTTGCTCTCTCCTACTACTTGTCCACCGATACCTTTGTATCAGGTGTGACAGTATCAACTCCCCCAAGCTTAGACCTCGCTTGTCCTCAAGCGAAAGCCGATGTCGATAATCATGACCACATGTTTAGAGAGAGAGGTGTCGATAAAAACAAAATACAGACATAGTAGCATCATGATCAATATCATAGCAGCAATATATTATTATCATAAAACTTCTCATGAGCAAGTAACAATTCATCACAACAACGAAGTATAAGGCATAAACTTTCTTGAAAACTAACAAACTATGTTCTCGGTCAACAAGGCAATTGCAATTCATTATATTCTCAGGAAGAGTCTCATGTAGGAGCTCTTGTTTAGCAAGTCCACATACTAAACTATCATTTAGTCTTCTATGATTGCTGACACTCATGACATATATATGGAGCAAAAGTTTCAGCCAGACACGTAGAACGATAGGGCTTATAATTTCGCCTCCCAACTCATTTACCTCAAGGGTAACGTCAACAATAATAACTCATGATCACTCATATCCAACTGGATATATATGCTTAGATCTTTCCCCACCACATGATGATTGCAAAAGAGAAAAACAAAAAGGAATAGAGAGGAACACTATTGACTCTTGCACGAAAAGTAAATACATAAAAATAAAAATATAGGTCCTTCGTAGAGGGAAGCAGAGGTTGTCATGCTCTTAAGGGCTCGTTCGTTCAAAAGTTTTACAGAGTTGAATTCAAAACAAATATTCATATGCGAGTTGTTTGATTTGTGCACCAGCGAAGGAAAACGAGATTCATTTCATCATTAAAAAAAGACCTTGATAAGTGCCACATTTATGGCATGAACATACCGTAACACCGAACATTTTTTATGCCAAGTTTAGTGACACGAGGATGACAATTTCAGTTGTAAGCATGACAATTTCTTTTCAGATGACAAGTTCAGTTTTTATTGGATTTCTTTTTTTCTTTTTGGATGACAACTTTATTTAGTTTTTAAAAAATCAGGACCGGAACGCTTTGTATCACACGTGTGTCACTTATCATTTAAAAAATAGAAAAAAAACTAGATTAGCAGAGAGCCGGCAACCCAAATCGATCGGCACCGGCGCTGGTGAACCAGCGAGGTCCGGAGCCAATAATTGAGGAGGAGCAGACGATGGGATCGGAACGGCGCTGCTGGAATTCGAGTGCCCGATTAAAAAAAGAGGACAGGAAAGGAGACGGGCGGAGCCTCCGCCGATGGAAAGGAGACGGAGGAGGTTACACGGCGCACGGCCACGCGGCCACGCCGCGCGCGGGCGGGAGGGGGGAGAGCGGTGGGTGGCTGGCCTGGCCCCGGCCCCCCGCACCGCGGCCTCGAGTGCCCACCACGGCACGGGCCGCACGACGCGGCGCCGTGCGGTGCGGTGCCTCTGCCCCCGCCCGTGCCGTGCCATTACCCACCCCTTACCGCCCGCCCACCCGCCGCCCCGCCCGCGACGCGACAAACCCCGCTCCAAGCAAAAACCACCACCGCATCCCGCACCGCACCGCCACGCCCCACGCGGCTGCCGCGGCCGCTGCCCCTCCACAGCCGGTCGTTCCTTTCACCGCGCGGCCCACCCCACCCACGCCCGCCAGCGGGCGGGCGCCCGCGGCCCACCTCCACCGCACCGCGCCTCCTTATATGACCGGTTCCCCACCTCCTCCTCCTCCGTTCCCCATCTCCACCACCACCACCAAACCCTAGCCGCCGACGACCATGTCCTCCTCCTCGTCGCTCAAGCAGGACGACGTCCCCTCCTCCCCGGAGCTGCCCCCGCTGGCCGCGCCCGGCATCGCGGCGGCGGCCGCCGCGGCCGCGGCCGCGGCCTCGTCCGGCGGCGGAGGGGGCGGGGCAGGGGCGGGCGGCGGCTCCGGGAGGAGGCTGCCCCCGCCGTGCTGGACGCACGAGGAGACCCTCGCGCTCATCGAGGCGTACCGCGACAAGTGGGAGGCGCTCAAGAAGGGCAACCTGCGGGCCGCGGACTGGGACGAGGTCGCCGGCGCCGTCACCGCCCGCTGCGGGAGGTTCCCCACCGCCACCTACAAGTCCGGCGTGCAGTGCCGCCACAAGATCGAGAAGCTCCGCAAGCGGTACCGCGCCGAGCGCACGCGCTCCATGGGGCGCTCCAAGGGGCCCAAGTGGCCCTTCTTCCCGCTCCTCCACGACCTCGCCGGCGGCGGGGTGCCCGACGCCAGCCCCAACCCCATCATCAAGATCAAGCCCAGGGGAAACGCCACCCCGGCGTCCCCTTCCCCGGTGTCGTCCCCCTCGTCCGAGGACGCCGGACGGAGCAGGAGCCTCCACGGCCTCATCTCCAACGGCGGGGGCGGCAGCGGGCTGCGCTTCACCATCCCCAAGGCTTCGCGCACCAAGCCGGGGGTCCCGCGGGAGGCGAGGCCGGACCGGGACAGGGGCGAGGACGACCCGGAGGCAGAGGCCATGGCGGAGGTGGCGTCGGCACTGAGGGCCGTCGGCGAGGGGTTCCTGAGGATGGAGGAGCGCAGGCTGGAGCTGTCGCTCCAGATGGAGAAGGAGCGGATGGAGTCGGAGATGAAGCGCACCCAGGCGCTGCTCGACGCACAGCAGCTCTTCGTCGAGGCGTTCCTCGGCAAGCAGCAGCCGCACCACAAGAAGGCCAAGCTGGTCTCCTCCGCTGCTGCCATGGAGGAGGATTGAGGACTAGAGGCAGAGCTCCGGCGCAGCGTCAGCTCAACTCCGTGTTGATGGATGCTTGCTGGCTTTGTTAGTTAACTGCTGCTGCTCCTGTCAGTCAACTGATGACTTGTGATGTTTCTACTCTTCTTGTGTTTGGATGGTTGATTTAAGAAGTGAAGGGCAAAGCATGTAGGTGTAGGATATGGCTGTGGGAGGATTTAGAAAGTGTTCATTTGTAATCAGTGTGTTGTCTTTTGAGTTGCTGTTTATGGTGGGGAAAAGAAAAGAGTGCAGCTTAGCTTCGCTGGGAATATCATCATCTGGTCACTGCTTGCTTCTTTGTCTTGCTGCTGCTTTGCTATTGTTAAGATTGTCTCACAGTGAGCCAAGGTGTGATTGTTATGATAGTTGTAATCAACATTCTATCACTCATAGAGAGTTTGTTATGGATGGCCCTTGCTTAACTATCAACTGGGTACTCTGAATTTCACAGTTGCTGCAGGAATTGAACTATCAACTGGTACTGTGAGTTTTACAGTTGCTGCACCAATTGAACTATCAACAGGGCACTGTTGAGTTTCACAGTTCCTGCAGGAATTGAACTGTTTGTAGTACGAATTCCTATGGAATTCCTACGAATCAAAAGGCGCCACAGAACACTGCCATTACACTACTGAAGACGAGGGACGGCTGAACATCAATGAAGGCATGAAAGTTGCAAGCTGCGGCTGTAACTAATGTCGCTGGATACGATATTTGTTCTTCTCAACCTTGAACTTCTCCATTCCCTCCGGCGGGGTGCGGGTGCTTCTAGGTCGGTAATTTGATTGACTAACCAGATATATATTTGTGATGAAAAACATATGTTTAGAAGCTTCATCTTGTGTATGATTCTAATGATATGCTTTTCATGACATACAATTTGATTAGTCAAATCAACGACCGTCCTATGCACCGGACTTGAGGAGGGTGTGAATTCAGGAGGGTTCAGAACAAACAAAAGTAGCCAGAAGATCAGACTCATGGAAGAAACGAATCCTTGTGCTGCATGTAAACTTGCAACTACACACCCTACACCTGCAGCGGCCACAAGGACTCGACAGATCAAATTTGAAATCTCGGACAGGTGCCATGTTTTCTCGCATGACAAAAGCGGAAAATTAAAGGCAACCAGTCCATCGGATGGAACATCACCAGCTAACAAGACAACAAACATGAACTAACAGGCATAATGTATATCGCCAATGGTTGCAGATAATTCAGGTCCAACTGCTTTGAACTCATTAGAGCAAGCAGAGTACACGACTTTGCCAACAATTCTGACTCAAAATTCGATAAAACTTCAAAGCTAAAGTCAACGGTATAAAACCCACCAGGCCGGCTGATCACGGGATAATTCGGAACATAGGTTCATTCCTAAGGTAAAAGTCATCATGGTCTGATGGGAGGTATGACAACAAGGAGACTATGTAACTTTTAGAAGTCGCAGCTTTTCAGGGTCTTTGCCTGTATCTTCTGTATGTATCATGGAAATTCGCTAGCAAAAAACTGAAGTCACTGCAACCCGGCAGAATCAGTAATAGGGATAGAACCTGGGTGACCTCCTGAACCTGGGTGACCTCCTGCAGAGAAAAACAGAACATCAGAAAGGTCATCCTGGGAATTCTGTTCGAATTTCTCTCATCTTGGGCCCCATTTTGGATTTGTGGTAACCTCAGGAAAAGAGGAGATCCCAGGGAATAAAAGTTCGCCTGAATGTTTGGTGCACAACTAGTCGAATGCATTAGAAGAATGGCCTCCGCATGTCATATTCTTCGAATCCTTTCATTTACTTTATATTATATACAGTTTACGATTGAAATTCTGCTCTATTCAAACAGAAGTACTGGGTTGGTTTTGATTAGGCTTAGGCAAAATTTCCAATGAAATCAGGATAACCCAAAATTCAGCTGAAAAGATCAATATCTAGAAACAGTCACTAAAAAATGATTCACCTAGAAAAATTCCATTAGTCCTACCTAAGCCATAATTGGGAACATGCTGACTTAAGTCCAACCAAATTTACAATATCATATTTCTTAATGTTTCCACATCTAAGTGCAATACATCTTCATGAAGAGACACCTTACCCAAATGCTGGATAGGGGGGATAGTAAGGTTGAAACGGGCGCCTTCCCCTATGGTAGCTCATTCCTGGAACATTAGTTCTTTTTGGACACACCTATAAAAAGAGAGCACGCAAGTAAATGTTAGAAAGTTCAAAACAACAGTGAGTGCAAA
>NC_057796.1:307307166-307310768 GCF_018294505.1 Triticum aestivum | reverse complement strand
CTATCATAGAAACAGACCAAACCTTTATCTCCTTGCACGACACACAATTGATCTCTCAAACATCAATCGATCTCGTCAAGATGTGTCGGGGCATGAACCAAATGGGATGTCAAAACTAAGATGGGAAGCGACACGTAGTGGAGGCAAAGTGAAACTTTAAACAAACCGTTTGTTTGTATGCATGTCGTACAAATTACAACATTGGAAATACAAGCGAATGATACTCGGCGGAATGTTCAAATGACGCATGAGGGAGGATGGACTCGACCGGAGGGCGGCATGATCGATGGAGAAGAGGGTTGGAGAGGAATGAGAAATAAGCAACGCCGCATGATTATACTTGAACGGCTCAAATAAACAATAAGTTGTCTCGTTTTCCCTTCCGTCTTGGTCACGGAGTAAGATACTCCCTCTGTTTTTATTTACTCTGCATATTAGGTTTGACTGAAGTCAAACTTCACAAAATTTGACCAAGTTTATAGAAAACTAGCAAGATGCCCGTGCCTTGCACGGAACATCAAGATATTGTGGGAGAAAAGGATGAATGAGGGAAGGCCTTATCTGCAAATGTGGAGAGGAGTGCGGGTAAATTGTCATAGTTTCCATCCTGTCCGTTAGATATAGATCGCACGGCCTATATTGCAGGATGGCAGGCACACCATCATCACCAACTCTGCCTTTTATGTACACTAGCAAGATGCCCGTTCGTTGCACGGAACATCAAGATGCATTTGTATGAGTAGTTTATCTTGTGGGAGAAAAGGATGAATGAGGGAAGGCCTTATTTGCAAATGTGGAGAGGGGTGTGGGTATGCAAAATTGCCATAGTTTCCTTCCTATCCGTTAGATATAAATCGGACGGACTCTTATAAAAAACAGAGTTGGTGATGATGGTGTGCCTGCCATCCTGCAATATAGGCCGTCCGATTTATATCTGACGGATAGGAAGGAAACTATGGCAATTTTGCAAAAAGGTACCCACACACCTCTCCACAATTGCAAATAAGGCCTTCCCTCGTTCATCCTTTTCTCTCACAAGATAAACTAGTCATACAAATGCATCTTGATGTTACGTGCAACGCACGGGCATCTTGCTAGTAAGAGTAGAAATATGAACATTTACAATAGCAAATATATATGATGTGAAAGTATATTCAATAATGAATCTAATGGTATTGATTTGTTATTGTATATGTTATTATTTTTGTCTATGAACTTTGTGAAAGTTTACAAAGTTTGACTTTGAGCAAAGCTAAAATGTGGAGTAAATAAAAACAGTGGGAGTACGCAGGGACTAGTATAGTTACTACTGCCGGAACATGGTAAGTTGGACCCCTAAATGCGGGCACGGACCGGGCACACCTCAACTATTCTTTCAAACAGTCGGACACCTACATTTAGCACACCATCCGGCTACTTAATCAAGTGTTATTCTTCACTACTTGAAAAGGAAAAGGGTGGCAGCATACCCAAAACCACCACACTTAGGGCTAGGGTAACAACTTGGTACTATACCACATTTGAACCAGGGCATGAAAACCACCTGTTCTGCGCCTAATGCGCAACACGGAGCACTAATGCTCGAATATGGCTGGGAAAACCGGGAAACCGACATGTGGGGCACACCTGTCGGGACGACGTGGCGCAAACTAGTCCAATGGAGGAGCTGGCCCACGACCTCATCGCCACCGGCAACCGTTCATGTGGGTCGTGGGGGCCAGCAACGTGGCGCAGCTCCAGCACCGCCTCTGGACAGGGCGACCGCGGTGAGCGACACGCTCATCGTCGTTGGACATGATCGGTTTCAGTGTGCCGAGGGTGGCGTTAGCGCTATGGCACGACCAGCAGATCAACACCCGGCTCGTCGAGGATGCACGGGGCACCAAAGTGCGTGCGCACGTCGACACGTCCGCGGAGTGGTGTAGCGCGGCCAACTACATCCCCGGGACCTGAGACCATGCCGGGTCATCTTGCTTTTTTAATGACATGTGGGGTCGCATGTGAGCAAAGGGCATCTTCAACGTTGCCACGACCGCAGCTGACTACCCTGGCACACCAAAAACACTCGTCCCTCGCGCCGTCGCGCGGTGCGTTTCGAGCCGGCGCCAGCTGCCCGCATTCATGCCGTCCGTCCATATGCCATCATTAAGAGGCTTGGTGCCCGAGGAATAAACTCCAGCGACTTAATGACGTGCCCGGACGCTTTGGCCTCACCGGAATGCGCTACTTAAAGCGGCAATGCCTAGCTAACCTCCACACCATAGCGCATCGTCCTGCTAACTGGCACAACATCCGCCATGACCGCGAGCGCGAACGCTCTGCAAGAGAGCTTTGTCTTTGGGATGAAGCTCGAGGTCGCCGCCCTCGCTCAAGTCGCCGCTTGCGACGCAATGGCGGCGTAGCAGGACGCGGAGGCGACCGCACAAGCGGTGGCCACGATAGCGGCCGACGACGGGAGCACCGTCAGCCACGCGTCCTACTTGCCGCCATCCAACGTCCGGCACCGCCGAGGTCAGGGACTCCTCCGAGGATGAGTAGGGCATGGGAGGCGGCAGGGCATGGTGTGCCAACTGGCTGGTCCGTTTCCCGTGTTCTACTCTTCCTCACCGGAGACCGCACCTTCGTCTTAAACCCCACCCCGTACATGGAGATCGGAGATGGAGGACGTCGGTCGCCACCGTAGAATAGGTTTAGGGTCGGGTTTCTTTTATTTTTCTGTCCTATAAAAGTTCGAAATGTAATGAAAATCTTCCCTGTTTGCATTAATCTCGGCCGGTGTATATGAACTTTCACAATAATATAGTATATTGTAGGAGTACTAGCAAGATGCATGTGCGTTGCACGGAACATCAAGATCTTGTGGGAGAAAAGGATGAACGAGGGAAGGCCTTATCTGCAAATGTGGAGAGGAGTGCGGGTAAATTGTCATAGTTTCCTTCCTATCCGTTAGATATAGATCGGACGGCCTATATTGCAGGATGGCAGGCACACCATCATCACCAACTCTGCTTTTTATTGAACCGAGACAAAGCTAACATGCTAAGTAAATAAACACATAGGGTCTACATACACAATTTATCTTAGGCACTCCAATAGTACGTCCACTACACATTCACGCATTTGACATCTTTCTACATCTACGGGAACCTATGAAAGGGTTAACGTAAATTGCCTCTCTCTCTCCTCCCTGGTTTTCATGGTGGTGGGCCCCTCCCTCCCCCCAATCTACAATCAACAGCTCACACGTTTCACATTACGTTAATTACGTAACTGGGATTACGTAGGTGTAGCATTACTTGTCCAAAAAACCCAACTAAGCCAACCTCCCAGCATATCGCGCGGGAAAAGACCGGGCCGCGCCGCTTTAGTCAGGATTACCGGATTACTAGTAGTAGTATCGATGGATCGCGCGAAGCACCAAGTTTTTTTTGAGGGGGCGACCCACCTAGTTTAAAAGGGAAAAGGGGGTACACTCACAGCACCCCTGTCGCGGTCGCATTGCACCCCACACACGTTCGGTCCTGCACATGGCTCACGCAAACGAAATGCGCCTCGGCTTGCCTCTTCACTGACACGTGGGACTGCACTTGGAGAAACCGACC